>NW_026088465.1:0-217084 GCF_022605725.1 Anthonomus grandis grandis
CACATCTCGTGAGAGTCACTTTGAAAATCCTGAAAAAGTCGTTTTCGACGTCCGTTTTTGAGGCCAAAAATGGGCATCAAAAATGCCATATCTCGGCTATCGTAAGAGCTACGACCTTGCGGATGGTCTCGTTGGATTCAGAATGACGAAACTAAGACAAAACCGTTGGAATTTTCCCGATAGCTCCCATAAAAGCCGAGATATCGACCTTCAAAGTTTGGGTTTTTTCATTTTTCGGGTATACCCCCCCGTATCGAATTTTTCACCAAAAATTGATTTTTTTCGAAATCAAACTAAGACTAGATTACGAAAACACCGGGTTATAACAGGATCCGAGCAGAACTAAGGGAATGAGAGCACTTTGAAAATCCTGAAAAAGTCGTTTTCGACGTCCGTTTTTGAGGCCAAAAATGGGCATCAAAAATGCCATATCTCGGCTATCGTAAGAGCTACGACCTTGCGGATGGTCTCGTTGGATTCAGAATGACGAAACTAAGACAAAACCGTTGGAATTTTCCCGATAGCTCTTATAAAAGCCGAGATATCGACCTTCAAAGTTTGGGTTTTTTCATTTTTCGGGTATACCCCCCCGTATCAAATTTTTTCACCAAAAATGGATTTTTTTCGAAATCAAACTAAGTATACCAGCGTCTTATTTGGATCACCTAGATTACGAAAACACCGGGTTATAACAGGATCCGAGCAGAACTAAGGGAATGAGAGCACTTTGAAAATCCTGAAAAAGTCGTTTTCGACGTCCGTTTTTGAGGCCAAAAATGGGCATCAAAAATGCCATATTTCGGCTATCGTAAGAGCTACGACCTTGCGGATGGTCTCGTTGGATTCAGAATGACGAAACTAAGACAAAACCGTTGGAATTTTCTCGATAGCTCCCATAGAAGCCGAGATATCGACCTTCAAAGTTTGGGTTTTTTCATTTTTCGGGTATACCCCCCCGTATCGAATTTTTCACCAAAAATTGATTTTTTTCGAAATCAAACTAAGTATACCAGCGTCTTATTTGGATCACCTAGATTACGAAAACACCGGGTTATAACAGGATCCGAGCAGAACTAAGGGAATGAGAGCACTTTGAAAATCCTGAAAAAGTCGTTTTCGACGTCCGTTTTTGAGGCCAAAAATGGGCATCAAAAATGCCATATCTCGGCTATCGTAAGAGCTACGACCTTGCGGATGGTCTCGTTGGATTCAGAATGACGAAACTAAGACAAAACCGTTGGAATTTTCTCGATAGCTCCCATAGAAGCCGAGATATCGACCTTCAAAGTTTGGGTTTTTTCATTTTTCGGGTATACCCCCCCGTATCGAATTTTTCACCAAAAATTGATTTTTTTCGAAATCAAACTAAGTATACCAGCGTCTTATTTGGATCACCTAGATTACGAAAACACCGGGTTATAACAGGATCCGAGCAGAACTAAGGGAATGAGAGCACTTTGAAAATCCTGAAAAAGTCGTTTTCGACGTCCGTTTTTTGAGGCCAAAAATGGCCATCAAAAATGCCATATCTCGGCTATCGTAAGAGCTACGACCTTGCGGATGGTCTCGTTGGATTCAGAATGACGAAACTAAGACAAAACCGTTGGAATTTTTCCGATAGCTCCCATAGAAGCCGAGATATCGACCTTCAAAGTTTGGGTTTTTTCATTTTTCGGGTATACCCCCCCGTATCAAATTTTTTCACCAAAAATTGATTTTTTTCGAAATCAAACTAAGTATACCAGCGTCTTATTTGGATCACCTAGATTACGAAAACACCGGGTTATAACAGGATCCAAGCAGAACTAAGGGAATGAGAGCACTTTGAAAATCCTGAAAAAGTCGTTTTCGACGTCCGTTTTTAAGGCCAAAAATGGCCATCAAAAATGCCATATCTCGGCTATCGTAAGAGCTACGACCTTGCGGATGGTCTCGTTGGATTCAGAATGACGAAGCTAAGACAAAACCGTTGGAATTTTCCCGATAGCTCCCATAGAAGCCGAGATATCGACCTTCAAAGTTTGGGTTTTTTCATTTTTCGGGTATACCCCCACGTATCAAATTTTTTCACCAAAAATTGATTTTTTTCGAAATCAAACTAAGTATACCAGCGTCTTATTTGGATCACCTAGATTACGAAAACACCAGGTTATAACAGGATTCGAGCAGAACTAAGGGAATGAGAGCACTTTGAAAATCCTGAAAAAGTCGTTTTCGATGTCCGTTTTTGCGGCCAAAAATGGGCATCAAAAATGCCATATCTCGGCTGTCGTAAGAGCTACGACCTTGCGGATGGTCTCGTTGGATTCAGAATGACGAAACTAAGACAAAACCGTTGGAATTTTCCCGATAGCTCCCATAGAAGCCGAGATATCGACCTTCAAAGTTTGGGTTTTTTCATTTTTCGGGTATACCCCCCCGTATCGAATTTTTCACCAAAAATTGATTTTTTTCGAAATCAAACTAAGTATACCAGCGTCTTATTTGGATCACCTAGATTACGAAAACACCGGGTTATAACAGGATCCGAGCAGAACTAAGGGAATGAGAGCACTTTGAAAATCCTGAAAAAGTCGTTTTCGACGTCCGTTTTTGCGGCCAAAAATGGGCATCAAAAATGTCATATCTCGGCTATCGTAAGAGCTACGACCTTGCGGATGGTCTCGTTGGATTCAGAATGACGAAACTAAGACAAAATCGTTGGAATTTTCCCGATAGCTCCCATAGAAGCCGAGATATCGACCTTCAAAGTTTGGGTTTTTTCATTTTTCGGGTATACCCCCCCGTATCGAATTTTTCACCAAAAATTGATTTTTTTCGAAATCAAACTAAGTATACCAGCGTCTTATTTGGATCACCTAGATTACGAAAACACCGGGTTATAACAGGATCCGAGCAGAACTAAGGGAATGAGAGCACTTTGAAAATCCTGAAAAAGTCGTTTTCGACGTCCGTTTTTGAGGCCAAAAATGGGCATCAAAAATGCCATATCTCGGCTATCGTAAGAGCTACGACCTTGCGGATGGTCTCGTTGGATTCAGAATGACGAAACTAAGACAAAACCGTTGGAATTTTCCCGATAGCTCCCATAGAAGCCGAGATATCGACCTTCAAAGTTTGGGTTTTTTCATTTTTCGGGTATACCCCCACGTATCAAATTTTTTCATCAAAAATTGATTTTTTTCGAAATCAAACTAAGTATACCAGCGTCTTATTTGGATCACCTAGATTACGAAAACACCGGGTTATAATAGGATTCGAGCAGAACTAAGGGAATGAGAGCACTTTGAAAATCCTGAAAAAGTCGTTTTCGACGTCCGTTTTTGCGGCCAAAAATGGGCATCAAAAATGCCATATCTCGGCTGTCGTAAGAGCTACGACCTTGCGGATGGTCTCGTTGGATTCAGAATGACGAAACTAAGACAAAACCGTTGGAATTTTCCCGATAGCTCCCATAGAAGCCGAGATATCGACCTTCAAAGTTTGGGTTTTTTCATTTTTCGGGTATACCCCCACGTATCAAATTTTTTCACCAAAAATTGATTTTTTTCGAAATCAAACTAAGTATACCAGCGTCTTATTTGGATCACCTAGATTACGAAAACACCAGGTTATAACAGGATTCGAGCAGAACTAAGGGAATGAGAGCACTTTGAAAATCCTGAAAAAGTCGTTTTCGATGTCCGTTTTTGCGGCCAAAAATGGGCATCAAAAATGCGATATCTCGGCTGTCGTAAGAGCTACGACCTTGCGGATGGTCTCGTTGGATTCAGAATGACGAAACTAAGACAAAACCGTTGGAATTTTCCCGATAGCTCCCATAGAAGCCGAGATATCGACCTTCAAAGTTTGGGTTTTTTCATTTTTCGGGTATACCCCCCCGTATCGAATTTTTCACCAAAAATTGATTTTTTTCGAAATCAAACTAAGTATACCAGCGTCTTATTTGGATCACCTAGATTACGAAAAACACCGGGTTATAACAGGATCCGAGCAGAACTAAGGGAATGAGAGCACTTTGAAAATCCTGAAAAAGTCGTTTTCGACGTCCGTTTTTGAGGCCAAAAATGGGCATCAAAAATGCCATATCTCGGCTATCGTAAGAGCTACGACCTTGCGGATGGTCTCGTTGGATTCAGAATGACGAAACTAAGACAAAACCGTTGGAATTTCCCCGATAGCTCCCATAGAAGCCGAGATATCGACCTTCAAAGTTTGGGTTTTTTCATTTTTCGGGTATACCCCCACGTATCAAATTTTTTCACCAAAAATTGATTTTTTTCGAAATCAAACTAAGTATACCAGCGTCTTATTTGGATCACCTAGATTACGAAAACACCGGGTTATAACAGGATTCGAGCAGAACTAAGGGAATGAGAGCACTTTGAAAATCCTGAAAAAGTCGTTTTCGACATCCGTTTTTGCGGCCAAAAATGGGAATCAAAAATGCCATATCTCGGCTATCGTAAGAGCTACGACCTTGCGGATGGTCTCGTTGGATTCAGAATGACGAAACTAAGACAAAACCGTTAAAATTTTCCCGATAGCTCCCATAGAAGCCGAGATATCGACCTTCAAAGTTTGGGTTTTTTCATTTTTTCGGGTATACCCCCCCGTATCGAATTTTTCACCAAAAATTGATTTTTTTCGAAATCAAACTAAGTATACCAGCGTCTTATTTGGATCACCTAGATTACGAAAACACCGGGTTATAACAGGATCCGAGCAGAACTAAGGGAATGAGAGCACTTTGAAAATCCTGAAAAAGTCGTTTTCGATGTCCGTTTTTGAGGACAAAAATGGGCATCAAAAATGCCATATCTCGGCTATCGTAAGAGCTACGACCTTGCGGATGGTCTCGTTGGATTCAGAATGACGAAACTAAGACAAAACCGTTGGAATTTTCCCGATAGCTCCCATAGAAGCCGAGATATCGACCTTCAAAGTTTGGGATTTTTCATTTTTCGGGTATATCCCCCCGTATCGAATTTTTCACCAAAAATTGATTTTTTTCGAAATCAAACTAAGTATACCAGCGTCTTATTTGGATCACCTAGATTACGAAAACACCGAGTTATAACAGGATCCGAGCAGAACTAAGGGAATGAGAGCACTTTGAAAATCCTGAAAAAGTCGTTTTCGACGTCCGTTTTTGAGGCCAAAAATGGGCATCAAAAATGCCATATCTCGGCTATCGTAAGAGCTACGACCTTGTGGATGGTCTCGTTGGATTCAGAATGACGAAACTAAGACAAAACCGTTGGAATTTTCCCGATAGCTCCCATAGAAGCCGAGATATCGACCTTCAAAATTTGGGTTTTTTCATTTTTCGGGTATACCCCCACGTATCAAATTTTTTCATCAAAAATTGATTTTTTTCGAAATCAAACTAAGTATACCAGCGTCTTATTTGGATCACCTAGATTACGAAAACACCGGGTTATAACAGGATTCGAGCAGAACTAAGGGAATGAGAGCACTTTGAAAATCCTGAAAAAGTCGTTTTCGATGTCCGTTTTTGAGGACAAAAATGGGCATCAAAAATGCCATATCTCGGCTATCGTAAGAGCTACGACCTTGCGGATGGTCTCGTTGGATTCAGAATGACGAAACTAAGACAAAACCGTTGGAATTTTCCCGATGGCTCCCATAGAAGCCGAGATATCGACCTTCAAAATTTGGGTTTTTTCATTTTTCGGGTATACCCCCCCGTATCGAATTTTTCACCAAAAATTGATTTTTTTCGAAATCAAACTAAGACTAGATTACGAAAACACCGGGTTATAACAGGATCCGAGCAGAACTAAGGGAATGAGAGCACTTTGAAAATCCTGAAAAAGTCGTTTTCGACGACGTTTTTCGAGGCCAAAAATGGGCATCAAAAATGCCATATCTCGGCTATCGTAAGAGCTACGACCTTGCGGATGGTCTCGTTGGATTCAGAATGACGAAACTAAGACAAAACCGTTGGAATTTTCCCGATAGCTCCCATAGAAGCCGAGATATCGACCTTCAAAGTTTGGGTTTTTTAATTTTTCGGGTATACCCCCCCGTATCGAATTTTTCACCAAAAATTGATTTTTTTCGAAATCAAACTAAGTATACCAGCGTCTTATTTGGATCACCTAGATTACGAAAACACCGGGTTATAACAGGATCCGAGCAGAACTAAGGGAACGAGAGCACTTTGAAAATCCTGAAAAAGTCGTTTTCGACGTCCGTTTTTGCGGCCAAAAATGGGCATCAAAAATGTCATATCTCGGCTATCGTAAGAGCTACGACCTTGCGGATGGTCTCGTTGGATTCAGAATGACGAAACTAAGACAAAATCGTTGGAATTTTCCCGATAGCTCCCATAGAAGCCGAGATATCGACCTTCAAAGTTTGGGTTTTTTCATTTTTCGGGTATACCCCCCCGTATCGAATTTTTCACCAAAAATTGATTTTTTTCGAAATCAAACTAAGTATACCAGCGTCTTATTTGGATCACCTAGATTACGAAAACACCGGGTTATAACAGGATCCGAGCAGAACTAAGGGAATGAGAGCACTTTGAAAATCCTGAAAAAGTCGTTTTCGACGTCCGTTTTTGCGGCCAAAAATGGGCATCAAAAATGTCATATCTCGGCTATCGTAAGAGCTACGACCTTGCGGATGGTCTCGTTGGATTCAGAATGACGAAACTAAGACAAAATCGTTGGAATTTTCCCGATAGCTCCCATAGAAGCCGAGATATCGACCTTCAAAGTTTGGGTTTTTTAATTTTTTTTTTCGGGGTATACCCCCCCGTATCGAATTTTTCACCAAAAATTGATTTTTTTCGAAATCAAACTAAGTATACCAGCGTCTTATTTGGATCACCTAGATTACGAAAACACCGGGTTATAACAGGATCCGAGCAGAACTAAGGGAATGAGAGCACTTTGAAAATCCTGAAAAAGTCGTTTTCGACGTCCGTTTTTGAGGCCAAAAATGGGCATCAAAAATGCCATATCTCGGCTATCGTAAGAGCTACGACCTTGCGGATGGTCTCGTTGGATTCAGAATGACGAAACTAAGACAAAACCGTTGGAATTTTCCCGATAGCTCCCATAGAAGCCGAGATATCGACCTTCAAAGTTTGGGTTTTTTCATTTTTCGGGTATACCCCCACGTATCAAATTTTTTCACCAAAAATTGATTTTTTTCGAAATCAAACTAAGTATACCAGCGTCTTATTTGGATCACCTAGATTACGAAAACACCGGGTTATAACAGGATTCGAGCAGAACTAAGGGAATGAGAGCACTTTGAAAATCCTGAAAAAGTCGTTTTCGACATCCGTTTTTGCGGCCAAAAATAGGAATCAAAAATGCCATATCTCGGCTATCGTAAGAGCTACGACCTTGCGGATGGTCTCGTTGGATTCAGAATGACGAAACTAAGACAAAACCGTTGGAATTTTCCCGATAGCTCCCATAGAAGCCGAGATATCGACCTTCAAAGTTTGGGTTTTTTCATTTTTCGGGTATACCCCCCCGTATCGAATTTTTCACCAAAAATTGATTTTTTTCGAAATCAAACTAAGTATACCAGCGTCTTATTTGGATCACCTAGATTACGAAAACACCGGGTTATAACAGGATCCGAGCAGAACTAAGGGGATGAGAGCACTTTGAAAATCCTGAAAAAGTCGTTTTCGATGTCCGTTTTTGAGGACAAAAATGGGCATCAAAAATGCCATATCTCGGCTATCGTAAGAGCTACGACCTTGCGGATGGTCTCGTTGGATTCAGAATGACGAAACTAAGACAAAACCGTTGGAATTTTCCCGATAGCTCTTATAAAAGCCGAGATATCGACCTTCAAAGTTTGGGTTTTTTCATTTTTCGGGTATACCCCCCCGTATCAAATTTTTTCACCAAAAATGGATTTTTTTCGAAATCAAACTAAGTATACCAGCGTCTTATTTGGATCACCTAGATTACGAAAACACCGGGTTATAATAGGATTCGAGCAGAACTAAGGGAATGAGAGCACTTTGAAAATCCTGAAAAAGTCGTTTTCGACGTCCGTTTTTGCGGCCAAAAATGGGCATCAAAAATGCCATATCTCGGCTGTCGTAAGAGCTACGACCTTGCGGATGGTCTCGTTGGATTCAGAATGACGAAACTAAGACAAAACCGTTGGAATTTTCCCGATAGCTCCCATAGAAGCCGAGATATCGACCTTCAAAGTTTGGGTTTTTTCATTTTTCGGGTATACCCCCACGTATCAAATTTTTTCACCAAAAATTGATTTTTTTCGAAATCAAACTAAGTATACCAGCGTCTTATTTGGATCACCTAGATTACGAAAACACCAGGTTATAACAGGATTCGAGCAGAACTAAGGGAATGAGAGCACTTTGAAAATCCTGAAAAAGTCGTTTTCGATGTCCGTTTTTGCGGCCAAAAATGGGCATCAAAAATGCGATATCTCGGCTGTCGTAAGAGCTACGACCTTGCGGATGGTCTCGTTGGATTCAGAATGACGAAACTAAGACAAAACCGTTGGAATTTTCCCGATAGCTCCCATAGAAGCAGAGATATCGACCTTCAAAGTTTGGGTTTTTTCATTTTTCGGGTATACCCCCCCGTATCGAATTTTTCACCAAAAATTGATTTTTTTCGAAATCAAACTAAGTATACCAGCGTCTTATTTGGATCACCTAGATTACGAAAACACCGGGTTATAACAGGATCCGAGCAGAACTAAGGGAATGAGAGCACTTTGAAAATCCTGAAAAAGTCGTTTTCGACGTCCGTTTTTGAGGCCAAAAATGGGCATCAAAAATGCCATATCTCGGCTATCGTAAGAGCTACGACCTTGCGGATGGTCTCGTTGGATTCAGAATGACGAAACTAAGACAAAACCGTTGGAATTTCCCCGATAGCTCCCATAGAAGCCGAGATATCGACCTTCAAAGTTTGGGTTTTTTCATTTTTCGGGTATACCCCCACGTATCAAATTTTTTCACCAAAAATTGATTTTTTTCGAAATCAAACTAAGTATACCAGCGTCTTATTTGGATCACCTAGATTACGAAAACACCGGGTTATAACAGGATTCGAGCAGAACTAAGGGAATGAGAGCACTTTGAAAATCCTGAAAAAGTCGTTTTCGACATCCGTTTTTGCGGCCAAAAATGGGAATCAAAAATGCCATATCTCGGCTATCGTAAGAGCTACGACCTTGCGGATGGTCTCGTTGGATTCAGAATGACGAAACTAAGACAAAACCGTTAAAATTTTCCCGATAGCTCCCATAGAAGCCGAGATATCGACCTTCAAAGTTTGGGATTTTTCATTTTTCGGGTATATCCCCCCGTATCGAATTTTTCACCAAAAATTGATTTTTTTCGAAATCAAACTAAGTATACCAGCGTCTTATTTGGATCACCTAGATTACGAAAACACCGAGTTATAACAGGATCCGAGCAGAACTAAGGGAATGAGAGCACTTTGAAAATCCTGAAAAAGTCGTTTTCGATGTCCGTTTTTGAGGACAAAAATGGGCATCAAAAATGCCATATCTCGGCTATCGTAAGAGCTACGACCTTGCGGATGGTCTCGTTGGATTCAGAATGACGAAACTAAGACAAAACCGTTGGAATTTTCCCGATAGCTCCCATAGAAGCCGAGATATCGACCTTCAAAGTTTGGGATTTTTCATTTTTCGGGTATATCCCCCCGTATCGAATTTTTCACCAAAAATTGATTTTTTTCGAAATCAAACTAAGTATACCAGCGTCTTATTTGGATCACCTAGATTACGAAAACACCGAGTTATAACAGGATCCGAGCAGAACTAAGGGAATGAGAGCACTTTGAAAATCCTGAAAAAGTCGTTTTCGACGTCCGTTTTTGAGGCCAAAAATGGGCATCAAAAATGCCATATCTCGGCTATCGTAAGAGCTACGACCTTGTGGATGGTCTCGTTGGATTCAGAATGACGAAACTAAGACAAAACCGTTGGAATTTTCCCGATAGCTCCCATAGAAGCCGAGATATCGACCTTCAAAATTTGGGTTTTTTCATTTTTCGGGTATACCCCCACGTATCAAATTTTTTCATCAAAAATTGATTTTTTTCGAAATCAAACTAAGTATACCAGCGTCTTATTTGGATCACCTAGATTACGAAAACACCGGGTTATAACAGGATTCGAGCAGAACTAAGGGAATGAGAGCACTTTGAAAATCCTGAAAAAGTCGTTTTCGATGTCCGTTTTTGAGGACAAAAATGGGCATCAAAAATGCCATATCTCGGCTATCGTAAGAGCTACGACCTTGCGGATGGTCTCGTTGGATTCAGAATGACGAAACTAAGACAAAACCGTTGGAATTTTCCCGATGGCTCCCATAGAAGCCGAGATATCGACCTTCAAAATTTGGGTTTTTTCATTTTTCGGGTATACCCCCCCGTATCGAATTTTTCACCAAAAATTGATTTTTTTCGAAATCAAACTAAGACTAGATTACGAAAACACCGGGTTATAACAGGATCCGAGCAGAACTAAGGGAATGAGAGCACTTTGAAAATCCTGAAAAAGTCGTTTTCGACGTCCGTTTTTGAGGCCAAAAATGGGCATCAAAAATGCCATATCTCGGCTATCGTAAGAGCTACGACCTTGCGGATGGTCTCGTTGGATTCAGAATGACGAAACTAAGACAAAACCGTTGGAATTTTCCCGATAGCTCCCATAGAAGCCGAGATATCGACCTTCAAAGTTTGGGTTTTTTAATTTTTCGGGTATACCCCCCCGTATCGAATTTTTCACCAAAAATTGATTTTTTTCGAAATCAAACTAAGTATACCAGCGTCTTATTTGGATCACCTAGATTACGAAAACACCGGGTTATAACAGGATCCGAGCAGAACTAAGGGAATGAGAGCACTTTGAAAATCCTGAAAAAGTCGTTTTCGACGTCCGTTTTTGCGGCCAAAAATGGGCATCAAAAATGTCATATCTCGGCTATCGTAAGAGCTACGACCTTGCGGATGGTCTCGTTGGATTCAGAATGACGAAACTAAGACAAAATCGTTGGAATTTTCCCGATAGCTCCCATAGAAGCCGAGATATCGACCTTCAAAGTTTGGGTTTTTTCATTTTTCGGGTATACCCCCCCGTATCGAATTTTTCACCAAAAATTGATTTTTTTCGAAATCAAACTAAGTATACCAGCGTCTTATTTGGATCACCTAGATTACGAAAACACCGGGTTATAACAGGATCCGAGCAGAACTAAGGGAATGAGAGCACTTTGAAAATCCTGAAAAAGTCGTTTTCGACGTCCGTTTTTGCGGCCAAAAATGGGCATCAAAAATGTCATATCTCGGCTATCGTAAGAGCTACGACCTTGCGGATGGTCTCGTTGGATTCAGAATGACGAAACTAAGACAAAATCGTTGGAATTTTCCCGATAGCTCCCATAGAAGCCGAGATATCGACCTTCAAAGTTTGGGTTTTTTAATTTTTCGGGTATACCCCCCCGTATCGAATTTTTCACCAAAAATTGATTTTTTTCGAAATCAAACTAAGTATACCAGCGTCTTATTTGGATCACCTAGATTACGAAAACACCGGGTTATAACAGGATCCGAGCAGAACTAAGGGAATGAGAGCACTTTGAAAATCCTGAAAAAGTCGTTTTCGACGTCCGTTTTTGAGGCCAAAAATGGGCATCAAAAATGCCATATCTCGGCTATCGTAAGAGCTACGACCTTGCGGATGGTCTCGTTGGATTCAGAATGACGAAACTAAGACAAAACCGTTGGAATTTTCCCGATAGCTCCCATAGAAGCCGAGATATCGACCTTCAAAGTTTGGGTTTTTTCATTTTTCGGGTATACCCCCACGTATCAAATTTTTTCACCAAAAATTGATTTTTTTCGAAATCAAACTAAGTATACCAGCGTCTTATTTGGATCACCTAGATTACGAAAACACCGGGTTATAACAGGATTCGAGCAGAACTAAGGGAATGAGAGCACTTTGAAAATCCTGAAAAAGTCGTTTTCGACATCCGTTTTTGCGGCCAAAAATAGGAATCAAAAATGCCATATCTCGGCTATCGTAAGAGCTACGACCTTGCGGATGGTCTCGTTGGATTCAGAATGACGAAACTAAGACAAAACCGTTGGAATTTTCCCGATAGCTCCCATAGAAGCCGAGATATCGACCTTCAAAGTTTGGGTTTTTTCATTTTTCGGGTATACCCCCCCGTATCGAATTTTTCACCAAAAATTGATTTTTTTCGAAATCAAACTAAGTATACCAGCGTCTTATTTGGATCACCTAGATTACGAAAACACCGGGTTATAACAGGATCCGAGCAGAACTAAGGGGATGAGAGCACTTTGAAAATCCTGAAAAAGTCGTTTTCGATGTCCGTTTTTGAGGACAAAAATGGGCATCAAAAATGCCATATCTCGGCTATCGTAAGAGCTACGACCTTGCGGATGGTCTCGTTGGATTCAGAATGACGAAACTAAGACAAAACCGTTGGAATTTTCCCGATAGCTCTTATAAAAGCCGAGATATCGACCTTCAAAGTTTGGGTTTTTTCATTTTTCGGGTATACCCCCCCGTATCAAATTTTTTCACCAAAAATGGATTTTTTTCGAAATCAAACTAAGTATACCAGCGTCTTATTTGGATCACCTAGATTACGAAAACACCGGGTTATAACAGGATCCGAGCAGAACTAAGGGAATGAGAGCACTTTGAAAATCCTGAAAAAGTCGTTTTCGACGTCCGTTTTTGAGGCCAAAAATGGGCATCAAAAATGCCATATTTCGGCTATCGTAAGAGCTACGACCTTGCGGATGGTCTCGTTGGATTCAGAATGACGAAACTAAGACAAAACCGTTGGAATTTTCTCGATAGCTCCCATAGAAGCCGAGATATCGACCTTCAAAGTTTGGGTTTTTTCATTTTTCGGGTATACCCCCCCGTATCGAATTTTTCACCAAAAATTGACTTTTTTCGAAATCAAACTAAGTATACCAGCGTCTTATTTGGATCACCCAGATTACGAAAACACCGGGTTATAACAGGATCCGAGCAGAACTAAGGGAATGAGAGCACTTTGAAAATCCTGAAAAAGTCGTTTGCGACGTCCGTTTTTGAGGCCAAAAATGGGCATCAAAAATGCCATATCTCGGCTATCGTAAGAGCTACGACCTTGCGGATGGTCTTGTTGGATTCAGAATGACGAAACTAAGACAAAACCGTTGGAATTTTTCCGATAGCTCCCATAGAAGCCGAGATATCGACCTTCAAAGTTTGGGTTTTTTCATTTTTCGGGTATACCCCCCCGTATCAAATTTTTTCACAAAAAATTGATTTTTTTCGAAATCAAACTAAGTATACCAGCGTCTTATTTGGATCACCTAGATTACGAAAACACCGGGTTATAACAGGATTCGAGCAGAACTAAGGGAATGAGAGCACTTTGAATATCCTGAAAAAGTCGTTTTCGACATCCGTTTTTGCGGCCAAAAATGGGCATCAAAAATGCCATATCTCGGCTATCGTAAGAGCTACGACCTTGCGGATGGTCTCGTTGGATTCAGAATGACGAAAGTAAGACAAAACCGTTGGAATTTTCCCGATAGCTCCCATAGAAGCCGAGATATCGACCTTCAAAATTTGGGTTTTTTCATTTTTCGGGTATACCCCCCCGTATCGAATTTTTCACCAAAAATTGATTTTTTTCGAAATCAAACTAAGTATACCAGCGTCTTATTTGGATCACCTAGATTACGAAAACACCGGGTTATAACAGGATCCGAGCAGAACTAAGGGAATGAGAGCACTTTGAAAATCCTGAAAAAGTCGTTTTCGACGTCCGTTTTTGAGGCCAAAAATGGGCATCAAAAATGCCATATCTCGGCTATCGTAAGAGCTACGACCTTGCGGATGGTCTCGTTGGATTCAGAATGACGAAACTAAGACAAAACCGTTGGAATTTTCCCGATAGCTCCCATAGAAGCCGAGATATCGACCTTCAAAGTTTGGGTTTTTTCATTTTTCGGGTATACCCCCCCGTATCAAATTTTTTCACCAAAAATTGATTTTTTTCGAAATCAAACTAAGTATACCAGCGTCTTATTTGGATCACCTAGATTACGAAAACACCGGGTTATAACAGGATTCGAGCAGAACTAAGGGAATGAGAGCACTTTGAAAATCCTGAAAAAGTCGTTTTCGACGTCCGTTTTTGAGGCCAAAAATGGGCATCAAAAATGCCATATCTCGGCTATCGTAAGAGCTACGACCTTGCGGATGGTCTCGTTGGATTCAGAATGACGAAACTAAGACAAAACCGTTGGAATTTTCCCGATAGCTCCCATAGAAGCCGAGATATCGACCTTCAAAGTTTGGGTTTTTTCATTTTTCGGGTATACCCCCCAGTATCAAATTTTTTCACCAAAAATTGATTTTTTTCGAAATCAAACTAAGTATACCAGCGTCTTATTTGGATCACCTAGATTACGAAAACACCGGGTTATAACAGGATCCGAGCAGAACTAAGGGAATAACAGCACTTTGAAATTCCTGAAAAAGTCGTTTTCGACGTCCGTTTTTGAGGACAAAAATGGGCATCAAAAATGCCATATCTCGGCTATCGTAAGAGCTACGACCTTGCGGATGGTCTCGTTGGATTCAGAATGACGAAACTAAGACAAAACCGTTGGAATTTTCCCGATAGCTCCCATAGAAGCCGAGATATCGACCTTCAAAGTTTGGATTTTTTCATTTTTCGGGTATACCCCCCCGTATCAAATTTTTTCACCAAAAATTGATTTTTTTCGAAATCAAACTAAGTATACCAGCGTCTTATTTGGATCACCTAGATTACGAAAACACCGGGTTATAACAGGATCCGAGCAGAACTAAGGGAATAACAGCACTTTGAAATTCCTGAAAAAGTCGTTTTCGACGTCCGTTTTTGAGGACAAAAATGGGCATCAAAAATGCCATATCTCGGCTATCGTAAGAGCTACGACCTTGCGGATGGTCTCGTTGGATTCAGAATGACGAAACTAAGACAAAACCGTTGGAATTTTCCCGATAGCTCCCATAGAAGCCGAGATATCGACCTTCAAAGTTTGGGTTTTTTCATTTTTCGGGTATACCCCCCAGTATCAAATTTTTTCACCAAAAATTGATTTTTTCCGAAATCAAACTAAGTATACCAGCGTCTTATTTGGATCACTTAGATTACGAAAACACCGGGTTATAACAGGATCCGAGCAGAACTAAGGGAATGAGAGCACTTTGAAAATCCTGAAAAAGTCGTTTTCGACGTCCGTTTTTGAGGCCAAAAATGGGCATCAAAAATGCCATATCTCGGCTATCGTAAGAGCTACGACCTTGCGGATGGTCTCGTTGGATTCAGAATGACGAAACTAAGACAAAACCGTTGGAATTTTCCCGATAGCTCCCATAGAAGCCGAGATATCGACCTTCAAAGTTTGGGTTTTTTCATTTTTCGGGTATACCCCCCCGTATCAAATTTTTTCACCAAAAATTGATTTTTTTCGAAATCAAACTAAGTATACCAGCGTCTTATTTGGATCACCTAGATTACGAAAACACCGGGTTATAACAGGATCCGAGCAGAACTAAGGGAATGAGAGCACTTTGAAAATCCTGAAAAAGTCGTTTTCGACGTCCGTTTTTGAGGCCAAAAATGGGCATCAAAAATGCCATATCTCGGCTATCGTAAGAGCTACGACCTTGCGGATGGTCTCGTTGGATTCAGAACAACGAAACTAAGACAAAACCTTTGGATTTTTAAAGCTAGTACTTATAGAAGCCGAGATACAGACTTCCAACCTTTGGGTTTTAGGTGCACATATATGGAAACCAAAAATTTGTATCTCGGTTAGTAAAAGAGCTACGACTTTGGGAATAGTCTCGTTGGATTCAGAACGTCGAAACTAAGATAAAACCGTTGAATTTTTAAAGCTAGTACTTATAGAAGCCGAGATACAGACTTCCAACCTTTGGGTTTTTGGTGCACATATATGGAAACCAAAAGTTTGTATCTCGGTTAGTAAAAAAGCTACGACTTTGGGAATAGTCTCGTTGGATTCAGAACGTCAAAACTAAGACAAAACCGTTGGATTTTTAAAGCTAGTACTTATAGAAGCCGAGATATAGACTTCCAAACTTTTGGTTTTTGGTGCACATATATGGAAACCAAAAGTTTGTATCTCGGTTAGTAAAAAGGCTACGACTTTGGGAATAGTCTCGTTGGATTCAGAACGTCAAAACTAAGACAAAACCGTTGGATTTTTAAAGCTAGTACTTATAGAAGCCGAGATATAGACTTCCAAACTTTTGATTTTTGGTGCACATATATGGAAACCAAAAGTTTGTATCTCGGTTAGTAAAAGAGCTACGACTTTGGGAATAGTCTCGTTGGATTCAGAACGTCGAAACTAAGACAAAACCGTTGGATTTTTAAAGCTAGTACTTATAGAAGCCGAGATATAGACTTCCAAACTTTTGGTTTTTGGTGCACATATATGGAAACCAAAAAATTGTATCTCGGTTAGTAAAAGAGCTACGACTTTGGGAATAGTCTCGTTGGATTCAGAACAACGAAACTAAGACAAAACCGTTGGATTTTTAAAGCTAGTACTTATAGAAGCCGAGATACAGACTTCCAACCTTTGGGTTTTTGGTGCACATATATGGAAACCAAAAGTTTGTATCTCGGTTAGTAAAAGAGCTACGACTTTGGGAATAGTCTCGTTGGATTCAGAACGTCGAAACTAAGACAAAACCGTTGGATTTTTAAAGCTAGTACTTATAGAAGCCGAGATACAGACTTCCAACCTTTGGGTTTTTGGTGCACATATATGGAAACCAAAAATTTGTATCTCGGTTAGTAAAAGAGCTACGACTTTGGGAATAGTCTCGTTGGATTCAGAACAACGAAACTAAGACAAAACCGTTGGATTTTTAAAGCTAGTACTTATAGAAGCCGAGATACAGACTTCCAACCTTTGGGTTTTTGGTGCACATATATGGAAACCAAAAGTTTGTATCTCGGTTAGTAAAAGAGCTACGACTTTGGGAATAGTCTCGTTAAATTCAGAACGTCGAAACTAAGACAAAACCGTTGAATTTTTAAAGCTAGTACTTATAGAAGCCGAGATATAGACTTCCAAACTTTTGGTTTTTGGTGCACATATATGGAAACCAAAAGTTTGTATCTCGGTTAGTAAAAAGGCTACGACTTTGGGAATAGTCTCGTTGGATTCAGAACGTCAAAACTAAGACAAAACCGTTGGATTTTTAAAGCTAGTACTTATAGAAGCCGAGATACAGACTTCCAACCTTTGGGATTTTGGTGCACATATATGGAAACCAAAAGTTTGTATCTCGGTTAGTAAAAGAGCTACGACTTTGGGAATAGTCTCGTTGGATTCAGAACGTCGAAACTAAGATAAAACCGTTGAATTTTTAAAGCTAGTACTTATAGAAGCCGAGATACAGACTTCCAACCTTTGGGTTTTTGGTGCACATATATGGAAACCAAAAATTTGTATCTCGGTTAGTAAAAGAGCTACGACTTTGGGAATAGTCTCGTTGGATTCAGAACGTCGAATCTAAGACAAAACCGTTGGATTTTTAAAGCTAGTACTTATAGAAGCCGAGATATAGACTTCCAAACTTTTGGTTTTTGGTGCACATATATGGAAACCAAAAGTTTGTATCTCGGTTAGTAAAAAAGCTACGACTTTGGGAATAGTCTCGTTGGATTCAGAACGTCAAAACTAAGACAAAACCGTTGAATTTTTAAAGCTTGTACTTATAGAAGCCGAGATATAGACTTCCAAACTTTTGGTTTTTGGTGCACATATATGGAAACCAAAAAATTGTATCTCGGTTAGTAAAAGAGCTACGACTTTGGGAATAGTCTCGTTGGATTCAGAACAACGAAACTAAGACAAAACCGTTGGATTTTTAAAGCTAGTACTTATAGAAGCCGAGATACAGACTTCCAACCTTTGGGTTTTTGGTGCACATATATGGAAACCAAAAGTTTGTATCTCGGTTAGTAAAAGAGCTACGACTTTGGGAATAGTCTCGTTGGATTCAGAACGTCGAAACTAAGACAAAACCGTTGAATTTTTAACGCTAGTACTTATAGAAGCCGAGATATAGACTTCCAAACTTTTGGTTTTTGGTGCACATATATGGAAACCAAAAGTTTGTATCTCGGTTAGTAAAAAAGCTACGACTTTGGGAATAGTCTCGTTGGATTCAGAACGTCAAAACTAAGACAAAACCGTTGGATTTTTAAAGCTAGTACTTATAGAAGCCGAGATATAGACTTCCAAACTTTTGGTTTTTGGTGCACATATATGGAAACCAAAAGTTTGTATCTCGGTTAGTAAAAAGGCTACGACTTTGGGAATAGTCTCGTTGGATTCAGAACGTCAAAACTAAGACAAAACCGTTGGATTTTTAAAGCTAGTACTTATAGAAGCCGAGATATAGACTTCCAAACTTTTGATTTTTGGTGCACATATATGGAAACCAAAAGTTTGTATCTCGGTTAGTAAAAGAGCTACGACTTTGGGAATAGTCTCGTTGGATTCAGAACGTCGAAACTAAGACAAAACCGTTGGATTTTTAAAGCTAGTACTTATAGAAGCCGAGATATAGACTTCCAAACTTTTGGTTTTTGGTGCACATATATGGAAACCAAAAAATTGTATCTCGGTTAGTAAAAGAGCTACGACTTTGGGAATAGTCTCGTTGGATTCAGAACAACGAAACTAAGACAAAACCGTTGGATTTTTAAAGCTAGTACTTATAGAAGCCGAGATACAGACTTCCAACCTTTGGGTTTTTGGTGCACATATATGGAAACCAAAAGTTTGTATCTCGGTTAGTAAAAGAGCTACGACTTTGGGAATAGTCTCGTTGGATTCAGAACGTCGAAACTAAGACAAAACCGTTGAATTTTTAAAGCTAGTACTTATAGAAGCCGAGATATAGACTTCCAAACTTTTGGTTTTTGGTGCACATATATGGAAACCAAAAGTTTGTATCTCGGTTAGTAAAAAAGCTACGACTTTGGGAATAGTCTCGTTGGATTCAGAACGTCAAAACTAAGACAAAACCGTTGGATTTTTAAAGCTAGTACTTATAGAAGCCGAGATACAGACTTCCAACCTTTGGGTTTTTGGTGCACATATATGGAAACCAAAAGTTTGTATCTCGGTTAGTAAAAGAGCTACGACTTTGGGAATAGTCTCGTTGGATTCAGAACGTCGAATCTAAGACAAAACCGTTGGATTTTTAAAGCTAGTACTTATAGAAGCCGAGATATAGACTTCCAAACTTTTGGTTTTTGGTGCACATATATGGAAACCAAAAGTTTGTATCTCGGTTAGTAAAAAAGCTACGACTTTGGGAATAGTCTCGTTGGATTCAGAACGTCAAAACTAAGACAAAACCGTTGAATTTTTAAAGCTAGTACTTATAGAAGCCGAGATATAGACTTCCAAACTTTTGGTTTTTGGTGCACATATATGGAAACCAAAAAATTGTATCTCGGTTAGTAAAAGAGCTACGACTTTGGGAATAGTCTCGTTGGATTCAGAACAACGAAACTAAGACAAAACCGTTGGATTTTTAAAATCAGTACTTATAGAAGCCGAGATATAGACTTCCAAACTTTTGGTTTTTGGTGCACATATATGGAAACCAAAAGTTTGTATCTCGGTTAGTAAAAGAGCTACGACTTTGGGAATAGTCTCGTTGGATTCAGAACGTCGAAACTAAGACAAAACCGTTGAATTTTTAACGCTAGTACTTATAGAAGCCGAGATATAGACTTCCAAACTTTTGGTTTTTGGTGCACATATATGGAAACCAAAAGTTTGTATCTCGGTTAGTAAAAAAGCTACGACTTTGGGAATAGTCTCGTTGGATTCAGAACGTCAAAACTAAGACAAAACCGTTGGATTTTTAAAGCTAGTACTTATAGAAGCCGAGATATAGACTTCCAAACTTTTGGTTTTTGGTGCACATATATGGAAACCAAAAGTTTGTATCTCGGTTAGTAAAAAGGCTACGACTTTGGGAATAGTCTCGTTGGATTCAGAACGTCAAAACTAAGACAAAACCGTTGGATTTTTAAAGCTAGTACTTATAGAAGCCGAGATACAGACTTCCAACCTTTGGGTTTTTGGTGCACATATATGGAAACCAAAAGTTTGTATCTCGGTTAGTAAAAGAGCTATGACTTTGGGAATAGTCTTGTTGGATTCAGAACGTCGAAACTAAGACAAAACCGTTGGATTTTTAAAGCTAGTACTTATAGAAGCCGAGATATAGACTTCCAAACTTTTGGTTTTTGGTGCACATATATGGAAACCAAAAAATTGTATCTCGGTTAGTAAAAGAGCTACGACTTTGGGAATAGTCTCGTTGGATTCAGAACAACGAAACTAAGACAAAACCGTTGGATTTTTAAAGCTAGTACTTATAGAAGCCGAGATACAGGCTTCCAACCTTTGGGTTTTTGGTGCACATATATGGAAACCAAAAGTTTGTATCTCGGTTAGTAAAAGAGCTACGATTTTGGGAATAGTCTCGTTGGATTCAGAACAACGAAACTAAGACAAAACCGTTGGATTTTTAAAGCTAGTACTTATAGAAGCCGAGATACAGACTTCCAACCTTTGGGTTTTTGGTGCACATATATGGAAACCAAAAATTTGTATCTCGGTTAGTAAAAGAGCTACGACTTTGGGAATAGTCTCGTTGGATTCAGAACGTCGAAACTAAGACAAAACCGTTGAATTTTTAACGCTAGTACTTATAGAAGCCGAGATATAGACTTCCAAACTTTTGGTTTTTGGTGCACATATATGGAAACCAAAAGTTTGTATCTCGGTTAGTAAAAGAGCTACGACTTTGGGAATAGTCTCGTTGGATTCAGAACGTCGAAACTAAGACAAAACCGTTGGATTTTTAAAGCTAGTACTTATAGAAGCCGAGATATAGACTTCCAAACTTTTGGTTTTTGGTGCACATATATGGAAACCAAAAGTTTGTATCTCGGTTAGTAAAAAAGCTACGACTTTGGGAATTGTCTCGTTAAATTCAGAACGTCAAAACTAAGACAAAACCGTTGGATTTTTAAAGCTAGTACTTATAGAAGCCGAGATATAGACTTCCAAACTTTTGGTTTTTGGTGCACATATATGGAAACCAAAAAATTGTATCTCGGTTAGTAAAAGAGCTACGACTTTGGGAATAGTCTCGTTGGATTCAGAACAACGAAACTAAGACAAAACCGTTGGATTTTTAAAGCTAGTACTTATAGAAGCCGAGATATAGACTTCCAAACTTTTGGTTTTTGGTGCACATATATGGAAACCAAAAGTTTGTATCTCGGTTAGTAAAAGAGCTACGACTTTGGGAATAGTCTCGTTGGATTCAGAACGTCGAAACTAAGACAAAACCGTTGAATTTTTAACGCTAGTACTTATAGAAGCCGAGATATAGACTTCCAAACTTTTGGTTTTTGGTGCACATATATGGAAACCAAAAGTTTGTATCTCGGTTAGTAAAAAAGCTACGACTTTGGGAATAGTCTCGTTGGATTCAGAACGTCAAAACTAAGACAAAACCGTTGGATTTTTAAAGCTAGTACTTATAGAAGCCGAGATATAGACTTCCAAACTTTTGGTTTTTGGTGCACATATATGGAAACCAAAAGTTTGTATCTCGGTTAGTAAAAAGGCTACGACTTTGGGAATAGTCTCGTTGGATTCAGAACGTCAAAACTAAGACAAAACCGTTGGATTTTTAAAGCTAGTACTTATAGAAGCCGAGATATAGACTTCCAAACTTTTGATTTTTGGTGCACATATATGGAAACCAAAAGTTTGTATCTCGGTTAGTAAAAGAGCTACGACTTTGGGAATAGTCTCGTTGGATTCAGAACAACGAAACTAAGACAAAACCGTTGGATTTTTAAAGCTAGTACTTATAGAAGCCGAGATACAGACTTCCAACCTTTGGGTTTTTGGTGCACATATATGGAAACCAAAAGTTTGTATCTCGGTTAGTAAAAGAGCTACGACTTTGGGAATAGTCTCGTTGGATTCAGAACGTCGAAACTAAGACAAAACCGTTGAATTTTTAAAGCTAGTACTTATAGAAGCCGAGATATAGACTTCCAAACTTTTGGTTTTTGGTGCACATATATGGAAACCAAAAGTTTGTATCTCGGTTAGTAAAAAGGCTACGACTTTGGGAATAGTCTCGTTGGATTCAGAACGTCAAAACTAAGACAAAACCGTTGGATTTTTAAAGCTAGTACTTATAGAAGCCGAGATACAGACTTCCAACCTTTGGGTTTTTGGTGCACATATATGGAAACCAAAAGTTTGTATCTCGGTTAGTAAAAGAGCTATGACTTTGGGAATAGTCTTGTTGGATTCAGAACGTCGAAACTAAGACAAAACCGTTGGATTTTTAAAGCTAGTACTTATAGAAGCCGAGATATAGACTTCCAAACTTTTGGTTTTTGGTGCACATATATGGAAACCAAAAAATTGTATCTCGGTTAGTAAAAGAGCTACGACTTTGGGAATAGTCTCGTTGGATTCAGAACAACGAAACTAAGACAAAACCGTTGGATTTTTAAAGCTAGTACTTATAGAAGCCGAGATACAGACTTCCAACCTTTGGGTTTTTGGTGCACATATATGGAAACCAAAAGTTTGTATCTCGGTTAGTAAAAAAGCTACGATTTTGGGAATAGTCTCGTTGGATTCAGAACAACGAAACTAAGACAAAACCGTTGAATTTTTAAAGCTAGTACTTATAGAAGCCGAGATACAGACTTCCAACCTTTGGGTTTTTGGTGCACATATATGGAAACCAAAAGTTTGTATCTCGGTTAGTAAAAGAGCTACGACTTTGGGAATAGTCTCGTTGGATTCAGAACGTCGAAACTAAGACAAAACCGTTGAATTTTTAACGCTAGTACTTATAGAAGCCGAGATATAGACTTCCAAACTTTTGGTTTTTGGTGCACATATATGGAAACCAAAAGTTTGTATCTCGGTTAGTAAAAGAGCTACGACTTTGGGAATAGTCTCGTTGGATTCAGAACGTCGAAACTAAGACAAAACCGTTGGATTTTTAAAGCTAGTACTTATAGAAGCCGAGATATAGACTTCCAAACTTTTGGTTTTTGGTGCACATATATGGAAACCAAAAGTTTGTATCTCGGTTAGTAAAAAAGCTACGACTTTGGGAATAGTCTCGTTAAATTCAGAACGTCAAAACTAAGACAAAACCGTTGGATTTTTAAAGCTAGTACTTATAGAAGCCGATATATAGACTTCCAAACTTTTGGTTTTTGGTGCACATATATGGAAACCAAAAGTTTGTATCTCGGTTAGTAAAAAGGCTACGACTTTGGGAATAGTCTCGTTGGATTCAAAACGTCAAAACTAAGACAAAACCGTTGGATTTTTAAAGCTAGTACTTATAGAAGCCGAGATACAGACTTCCAACCTTTGGGTTTTTGGTGCACATATATGGAAACCAAAAGTTTGTATCTCGGTTAGTAAAAGAGCTACGACTTTGGGAATGGTCTCGTTGGATTCAGAACAACGAAACTAAGACAAAACCGTTGGTTTTTTAAAGCTAGTACTTATAGAAGCCGAGATACAGACTTCCAACCTTTGGGTTTTTGGTGCACATATATGGAAACCAAAAGTTTGTATCTCGGTTAGTAAAAGAGCTACGACTTTGGGAATAGTCTCCTTGGATTCAGAACGTCGAAACTTAGATAAAACCGTTGAATTTTTAAAGCTAGTACTTATAGAAGCCGAGATACAGACTTCCAACCTTTGGGTTTTTGGTGCACATATATGGAAACCAAAAGTTTGTATCTCGGTTAGTAAAAGAGCTACGACTTTGGGAATAGTCTCGTTGGATTCAGAACGTCGAAACTAAGACAAAACCGTTGAATTTTTAACGCTAGTACTTATAGAAGCCGAGATATAGACTTCCAAACTTTTGGTTTTTGGTGCACATATATGGAAACCAAAAGTTTGTATCTCGGTTAGTAAAAGAGCTACGACTTTGGGAATAGTCTCGTTGGATTCAGAACGTCGAAACTAAGACAAAACCGTTGGATTTTTAAAGCTAGTACTTATAGAAGCCGAGATATAGACTTCCAAACTTTTGGTTTTTGGTGCACATATATGGAAACCAAAAGTTTGTATCTCGGTTAGTAAAAAAGCTACGACTTTGGGAATAGTCTCGTTAAATTCAGAACGTCAAAACTAAGACAAAACCGTTGGATTTTTAAAGCTAGTACTTATAGAAGCCGATATATAGACTTCCAAACTTTTGGTTTTTGGTGCACATATATGGAAACCAAAAGTTTGTATCTCGGTTAGTAAAAAGGCTACGACTTTGGGAATAGTCTCGTTGGATTCAAAACGTCAAAACTAAGACAAAACCGTTGGATTTTTAAAGCTAGTACTTATAGAAGCCGAGATACAGACTTCCAACCTTTGGGTTTTTGGTGCACATATATGGAAACCAAAAGTTTGTATCTCGGTTAGTAAAAGAGCTACGACTTTGGGAATGGTCTCGTTGGATTCAGAACAACGAAACTAAGACAAAACCGTTGGTTTTTTAAAGCTAGTACTTATAGAAGCCGAGATACAGACTTCCAACCTTTGGGTTTTTGGTGCACATATATGGAAACCAAAAGTTTGTATCTCGGTTAGTAAAAGAGCTACGACTTTGGGAATAGTCTCCTTGGATTCAGAACGTCGAAACTTAGATAAAACCGTTGAATTTTTAAAGCTAGTACTTATAGAAGCCGAGATACAGACTTCCAACCTTTGGGTTTTTGGTGCACATATATGGAAACCAAAAGTTTGTATCTCGGTTAGTAAAAGAGCTACGACTTTGGGAATAGTCTTGTTGGATTCAGAACGTCGAATCTAAGACAAAATTGTTGGATTTTTAAAGCTAGTACTTATAGAAGCCGAGATATAGACTTCCAAACTTTTGGTTTTTGGTGCACATATATGGAAACCAAAAGTTTGTATCTCGGTTAGTAAAAGAGCTACGACTTTGGGAATAGTTTCGTTGGATTCAGAACGTCGAAACTAAGACAAAACCGTTGGATTTTTAAAGCTAGTACTTATAGAAGCCGAGATATAGACTTCCAAACTTTTGGTTTTTGGTGCACATATATGGAAACCAAAAGTTTGTATCTCGGTTAGTAAAAGAGCTACGACTTTGGGAATAGTCTTGTTGGATTCAGAACGTCGAAACTAAGACAAAACCGTTGGATTTTTAAAGCTAGTACTTATAGAAGCCGAGATATAGACTTCCAAACTTTTGGTTTTTGGTGCACATATATGGAAACCAAAAAATTGTATCTCGGTTAGTAAAAGAGCTACGACTTTGGGAATAGTCTCGTTGGATTCAGAACAACGAAACTAAGACAAAACCGTTGGATTTTTAAAGCTAGTACTTATAGAAGCCGAGATACAGACTTCCAACCTTTGGGTTTTTGGTGCACATATATGGAAACCAAAAGTTTGTATCTCGGTTAGTAAAAGAGCTACGACTTTGGGAATAGTCTCGTTGGATTCAGAACGTCGAGACTAAGACAAAACCGTTGAATTTTTAACGCTAGTACTTATAGAAGCCGAGATATAGACTTCCAAACTTTTGGTTTTTGGTGCACATATATGGAAACCAAAAGTTTGTATCTCGGTTAGTAAAAAAGCTACGACTTTGGGAATAGTCTCGTTGGATTCAGAACGTCAAAACTAAGACAAAACCGTTGGATTTTTAAAGCTAGTACTTATAGAAGCCGAGATATAGACTTCCAAACTTTTGGTTTTTGGTGCACATATATGGAAACCAAAAGTTTGTATCTCGGTTAGTAAAAAGGCTACGACTTTGGGAATAGTCTCGTTGGATTCAGAACGTCAAAACTAAGACAAAACCGTTGGATTTTTAAAGCTAGTACTTATAGAAGCCGAGATATAGACTTCCAAACTTTTGATTTTTGGTGCACATATATGGAAACCAAAAGTTTGTATCTCGGTTAGTAAAAGAGCTACGACTTTGGGAATAGTCTCGTTGGATTCAGAACGTCGAAACTAAGACAAAACCGTTGGATTTTTAAAGCTAGTACTTATAGAAGCCGAGATATAGACTTCCAAACTTTTGGTTTTTGGTGCACATATATGGAAACCAAAAAATTGTATCTCGGTTAGTAAAAGAGCTACGACTTTGGGAATAGTCTCGTTGGATTCAGAACAACGAAACTAAGACAAAACCGTTGGATTTTTAAAGCTAGTACTTATAGAAGCCGAGATACAGACTTCCAACCTTTGGGTTTTTGGTGCACATATATGGAAACCAAAAGTTTGTATCTCGGTTAGTAAAAGAGCTACGACTTTGGGAATAGTCTCGTTGGATTCAGAACGTCGAAACTAAGACAAAACCGTTGGATTTTTAAAGCTAGTACTTATAGAAGCCGAGATACAGACTTCCAACCTTTGGGTTTTTGGTGCACATATATGGAAACCAAAAATTTGTATCTCGGTTAGTAAAAGAGCTACGACTTTGGGAATAGTCTCGTTGGATTCAGAACAACGAAACTAAGACAAAACCGTTGGATTTTTAAAGCTAGTACTTATAGAAGCCGAGATACAGACTTCCAACCTTTGGGTTTTTGGTGCACATATATGGAAACCAAAAGTTTGTATCTCGGTTAGTAAAAGAGCTACGACTTTGGGAATAGTCTCGTTAAATTCAGAACGTCGAAACTAAGACAAAACCGTTGAATTTTTAAAGCTAGTACTTATAGAAGCCGAGATATAAACTTCCAAACTTTTGGTTTTTGGTGCACATATATGGAAACCAAAAGTTTGTATCTCGGTTAGTAAAAAGGCTACGACTTTGGGAATAGTCTCGTTGGATTCAGAACGTCAAAACTAAGACAAAACCGTTGGATTTTTAAAGCTAGTACTTATAGAAGCCGAGATATAGACTTCCAAACTTTTGATTTTTGGTGCACATATATGGAAACCAAAAGTTTGTATCTCGGTTAGTAAAAGAGCTACGACTTTGGGAATAGTCTCGTTGCATTCAGAACGTCGAAACTAACACAAAACCGTTGGATTTTTAAAGCTAGTACTTATAGAAGCCGAGATATAGACTTCCAAACTTTTGGTTTTTGGTGCACATATATGGAAACCAAAAAATTGTATCTCGGTTAGTAAAAGAGCTACGACTTTGGGAATAGTCTCGTTGGATTCAGAACAACGAAACTAAGACAAAACCGTTGGATTTTTAAAGCTAGTACTTATAGAAGCCGAGATACAGACTTCCAACCTTTGGGTTTTTGGTGCACATATATGGAAACCAAAAGTTTGTATCTCGGTTAGTAAAAGAGCTACGACTTTGGGAATAGTCTCGTTGGATTCAGAACGTCGAAACTAAGACAAAACCGTTGGATTTTTAAAGCTAGTACTTATAGAAGCCGAGATACAGACTTCCAACCTTTGGGTTTTTGGTGCACATATATGGAAACCAAAAATTTGTATCTCGGTTAGTAAAAGAGCTACGACTTTGGGAATAGTCTCGTTGGATTCAGAACAACGAAACTAAGACAAAACCGTTGGATTTTTAAAGCTAGTACTTATAGAAGCCGAGATACAGACTTCCAACCTTTGGGTTTTTGGTGCACATATATGGAAACCAAAAGTTTGTATCTCGGTTAGTAAAAGAGCTACGACTTTGGGAATAGTCTCGTTAAATTCAGAACGTCGAAACTAAGACAAAACCGTTGAATTTTTAAAGCTAGTACTTATAGAAGCCGAGATATAAACTTCCAAACTTTTGGTTTTTGGTGCACATATATGGAAACCAAAAGTTTGTATCTCGGTTAGTAAAAAGGCTACGACTTTGGGAATAGTCTCGTTGGATTCAGAACGTCAAAACTAAGACAAAACCGTTGGATTTTTAAAGCTAGTACTTATAGAAGCCGAGATACAGACTTCCAACCTTTGGGTTTTTGGTGCACATATATGGAAACCAAAAGTTTGTATCTCGGTTAGTAAAAGAGCTACGACTTTGGGAATAGTCTCGTTGGATTCAGAACGTCGAAACTAAGATAAAACCGTTGAATTTTTAAAGCTAGTACTTATAGAAGCCGAGATACAGACTTCCAACCTTTGGGTTTTTGGTGCACATATATGGAAACCAAAAGTTTGTATCTCGGTTAGTAAAAGAGCTACGACTTTGGGAATAGTCTCGTTGGATTCAGAACGTCGAATCTAAGACAAAACCGTTGGATTTTTAAAGCTAGTACTTATAGAAGCCGAGATATAGACTTCCAAACTTTTGGTTTTTGGTGCACATATATGGAAACCAAAAGTTTGTATCTCGGTTAGTAAAAAAGCTACGACTTTGGGAATAGTCTCGTTGGATTCAGAACGTCAAAACTAAGACAAAACCGTTGAATTTTTAAAGCTAGTACTTATAGAAGCCGAGATATAGACTTCCAAACTTTTGGTTTTTGGTGCACATATATGGAAACCAAAAAATTGTATCTCGGTTAGTAAAAGAGCTACGACTTTGGGAATAGTCTCGTTGGATTCAGAACAACGAAACTAAGACAAAACCGTTGGATTTTTAAAGCTAGTACTTATAGAAGCCGAGATACAGACTTCCAACCTTTGGGTTTTTGGTGCACATATATGGAAACCAAAAGTTTGTATCTCGGTTAGTAAAAGAGCTACGACTTTGGGAATAGTCTCGTTGGATTCAGAACATCGAAACTAAGACAAAACCGTTGAATTTTTAACGCTAGTACTTATAGAAGCCGAGATATAGATTTCCAAACTTTTGGTTTTTGGTGCACATATATGGAAACCAAAAGTTTGTATCTCGGTTAGTAAAAAAGCTACGACTTTGGGAATAGTCTCGTTGGATTCAGAACGTCAAAACTAAGACAAAACCGTTGGATTTTTAAAGCTAGTACTTATAGAAGCCGAGATATAGACTTCCAAACTTTTGGTTTTTGGTGCACATATATGGAAACCAAAAGTTTGTATCTCGGTTAGTAAAAAGGCTACGACTTTGGGAATAGTCTCGTTGGATTCAGAACGTCAAAACTAAGACAAAACCGTTGGATTTTTAAAGCTAGTACTTATAGAAGCCGAGATATAGACTTCCAAACTTTTGATTTTTGGTGCACATATATGGAAACCAAAAGTTTGTATCTCGGTTAGTAAAAGAGCTACGACTTTGGGAATAGTCTCGTTGGATTCAGAACGTCGAAACTAAGACAAAACCGTTGGATTTTTAAAGCTAGTACTTATAGAAGCCGAGATATAGACTTCCAAACTTTTGGTTTTTGGTGCACATATATGGAAACCAAAAAATTGTATCTCGGTTAGTAAAAGAGCTACGACTTTGGGAATAGTCTCGTTGGATTCAGAACAACGAAACTAAGACAAAACCGTTGGATTTTTAAAGCTAGTACTTATAGAAGCCGAGATACAGACTTCCAACCTTTGGGTTTTTGGTGCACATATATGGAAACCAAAAGTTTGTATCTCGGTTAGTAAAAGAGCTACGACTTTGGGAATAGTCTCGTTGGATTCAGAACGTCGAAACTAAGACAAAACCGTTGAATTTTTAAAGCTAGTACTTATAGAAGCCGAGATATAGACTTCCAAACTTTTGGTTTTTGGTGCACATATATGGAAACCAAAAGTTTGTATCTCGGTTAGTAAAAAGGCTACGACTTTGGGAATAGTCTCGTTGGATTCAGAACGTCAAAACTAAGACAAAACCGTTGGATTTTTAAAGCTAGTACTTATAGAAGCCGAGATACAGACTTCCAACCTTTGGGTTTTTGGTGCACATATATGGAAACCAAAAGTTTGTATCTCGGTTAGTAAAAGAGCTACGACTTTGGGAATAGTCTCGTTGGATTCAGAACGTCGAAACTAAGACAAAACCGTTGGATTTTTAAAGCTAGTACTTATAGAAGCCGAGATATAGACTTCCAAACTTTTGGTTTTTGGTGCACATATATGGAAACCAAAAAATTGTATCTCGGTTAGTAAAAGAGCTACGACTTTGGGAATAGTCTCGTTGGATTCAGAACAACGAAACTAAGACAAAACCGTTGGATTTTTAAAGCTAGTACTTATAGAAGCCGAGATACAGACTTCCAACCTTTGGGTTTTTGGTGCACATATATGGAAACCAAAAGTTTGTATCTCGGTTAGTAAAAGAGCTACGACTTTGGGAATAGTCTCGTTGGATTCAGAACGTCGAAACTAAGACAAAACCGTTGGATTTTTAAAGCTAGTACTTATAGAAGCCGAGATACAGACTTCCAACCTTTGGGTTTTTGGTGCACATATATGGAAACCAAAAATTTGTATCTCGGTTAGTAAAAGAGCTACGACTTTGGGAATAGTCTCGTTGGATTCAGAACAACGAAACTAAGACAAAACCGTTGGATTTTTAAAGCTAGTACTTATAGAAGCCGAGATACAGACTTCCAACCTTTGGGTTTTTGGTGCACATATATGGAAACCAAAAGTTTGTATCTCGGTTAGTAAAAGAGTACGACTTTGGGAATAGTCTCGTTAAATTCAGAACGTCGAAACTAAGACAAAACCGTTGAATTTTTAAAGCTAGTACTTATAGAAGCCGAGATATAGACTTCCAAACTTTTGGTTTTTGGTGCACATATATGGAAACCAAAAGTTTGTATCTCGGTTAGTAAAAAGGCTACGACTTTGGGAATAGTCTCGTTGGATTCAGAACGTCAAAACTAAGACAAAACCGTTGGATTTTTAAAGCTAGTACTTATAGAAGCCGAGATACAGACTTCCAACCTTTGGGTTTTTGGTGCACATATATGGAAACCAAAAGTTTGTATCTCGGTTAGTAAAAGAGCTACGACTTTGGGAATAGTCTCGTTGGATTCAGAACGTCGAAACTAAGATAAAACCGTTGAATTTTTAAAGCTAGTACTTATAGAAGCCGAGATACAGACTTCCAACCTTTGGGTTTTTGGTGCACATATATGGAAACCAAAAGTTTGTATCTCGGTTAGTAAAAGAGCTACGACTTTGGGAATAGTCTCGTTGGATTCAGAACGTCGAATCTAAGACAAAACCGTTGGATTTTTAAAGCTAGTACTTATAGAAGCCGAGATATAGACTTCCAAACTTTTGGTTTTTGGTGCACATATATGGAAACCAAAAGTTTGTATCTCGGTTAGTAAAAAAGCTACGACTTTGGGAATAGTCTCGTTGGATTCAGAACGTCAAAACTAAGACAAAACCGTTGAATTTTTAAAGCTAGTACTTATAGAAGCCGAGATATAGACTTCCAAACTTTTGGTTTTTGGTGCACATATATGGAAACCAAAAAATTGTATCTCGGTTAGTAAAAGAGCTACGACTTTGGGAATAGTCTCGTTGGATTCAGAACAACGAAACTAAGACAAAACCGTTGGATTTTTAAAGCTAGTACTTATAGAAGCCGAGATACAGACTTCCAACCTTTGGGTTTTTGGTGCACATATATGGAAACCAAAAGTTTGTATCTCGGTTAGTAAAAGAGCTACGACTTTGGGAATAGTCTCGTTGGATTCAGAACGTCGAAACTAAGACAAAACCGTTGAATTTTTAACGCTAGTACTTATAGAAGCCGAGATATAGACTTCCAAACTTTTGGTTTTTGGTGCACATATATGGAAACCAAAAGTTTGTATCTCGGTTAGTAAAAAAGCTACGACTTTGGGAATAGTCTCGATGGATTCAGAACGTCAAAACTAAGACAAAACCGTTGGATTTTTAAAGCTAGTACTTATAGAAGCCGAGATATAGACTTCCAAACTTTTGGTTTTTGGTGCACATATATGGAAACCAAAAGTTTGTATCTCGGTTAGTAAAAAGGCTACGACTTTGGGAATAGTCTCGTTGGATTCAGAACGTCAAAACTAAGACAAAACCGTTGGATTTTTAAAGCTAGTACTTATAGAAGCCGAGATATAGACTTCCAAACTTTTGATTTTTGGTGCACATATATGGAAACCAAAAGTTTGTATCTCGGTTAGTAAAAGAGCTACGACTTTGGGAATAGTCTCGTTGGATTCAGAACGTCGAAACTAAGACAAAACCGTTGAATTTTTAACGCTAGTACTTATAGAAGCCGAGATATAGACTTCCAAACTTTTGGTTTTTGGTGCACATATATGGAAACCAAAAGTTTGTATCTCGGTTAGTAAAAAGGCTACGACTTTGGGAATAGTCTCGTTGGATTCAGAACGTCAAAACTAAGACAAAACCGTTGGATTTTTAAAGCTAGTACTTATAGAAGCCGAGATATAGACTTCCAAACTTTTGATTTTTGGTGCACATATATGGAAACCAAAAGTTTGTATCTCGGTTAGTAAAAGAGCTACGACTTTGGGAATAGTCTCCTTGGATTCAGAACGTCGAAACTAAGACAAAACCGTTGGATTTTTAAAGCTAGTACTTATAGAAGCCGAGATATAGACTTCCAAACTTTTGGTTTTTGGTGCACATATATGGAAACCAAAAAATTGTATCTCGGTTAGTAAAAGAGCTACGACTTTGGGAATAGTCTCGTTGGATTCAGAACAACGAAACTAAGACAAAACCGTTGGATTTTTAAAGCTAGTACTTATGGAAGCCGAGATACAGACTTCCAACCTTTGGGTTTTTGGTGCACATATATGGAAACCAAAAGTTTGTATCTCGGTTAGTGAAAGAGCTACGACTTTGGGAATAGTCTCGTTGGATTCAGAACGTCGAAACTAAGACAAAACCGTTGGATTTTTAAAGCTAGTACTTATAGAAGCCGAGATACAGACTTCCAACCTTTGGGTTTTTGGTGCACATATATGGAAACCAAAAATTTGTATCTCGGTTAGTAAAAGAGCTACGACTTTGGGAATAGTCTCGTTGGATTCAGAACAACGAAACTAAGACAAAACCGTTGGATTTTTAAAGCTAGTACTTATAGAAGCCGAGATACAGACTTCCAACCTTTGGGTTTTTGGTGCACATATATGGAAACCAAAAGTTTGTATCTCGGTTAGTAAAAGAGCTACGACTTTGGGAATAGTCTCGTTAAATTCAGAACGTCGAAACTAAGACAAAACCGTTGAATTTTTAAAGCTAGTACTTATAGAAGCCGAGATATAGACTTCCAAACTTTTGGTTTTTGGTGCACATATATGGAAACCAAAAAATTGTATCTCGGTTAGTAAAAGAGCTACGACTTTGGGAATAGTCTCGTTGGATTCAGAACAACGAAACTAAGACAAAACCGTTGGATTTTTAAAGCTAGTACTTATAGAAGCCGAGATACAGACTTCCAACCTTTGGGTTTTTGGTGCACATATATGGAAACCAAAAGTTTGTATCTCGGTTAGTAAAAGAGCTACGACTTTGGGAATAGTCTCGTTGGATTCAGAACGTCGAAACTAAGACAAAACCGTTGAATTTTTAAAGCTAGTACTTATAGAAGCCGAGATATAGACTTCCAAACTTTTGGTTTTTGGTGCACATATATGGAAACCAAAAGTTTGTATCTCGGTTAGTAAAAAGGCTACGACTTTGGGAATAGTCTCGTTGGATTCAGAACGTCAAAACTAAGACAAAACCGTTGGATTTTTAAAGCTAGTACTTATAGAAGCCGAGATACAGACTTCCAACCTTTGGGTTTTTGGTGCACATATATGGAAACCAAAAGTTTGTATCTCGGTTAGTAAAAGAGCTACGACTTTGGGAATAGTCTCGTTGGATTCAGAACGTCGAAACTAAGACAAAACCGTTGGATTTTTAAAGCTAGTACTTATAGAAGCCGAGATATAGACTTCCAAACTTTTGGTTTTTGGTGCACATATATGGAAACCAAAAAATTGTATCTCGGTTAGTAAAAGAGCTACGACTTTGGGAATAGTCTCGTTGGATTCAGAACAACGAAACTAAGACAAAACCGTTGGATTTTTAAAGCTAGTACTCATAGAAGCCGAGATACAGACTTCCAACCTTTGGGTTTTTGGTGCACATATATGGAAACCAAAAGTTTGTATCTCGGTTAGTAAAAGAGCTACGACTTTGGGAATAGTCTCGTTGGATTCAGAACGTCGAAACTAAGACAAAACCGTTGGATTTTTAAAGCTAGTACTTATAGAAGCCGAGATACAGACTTCCAACCTTTGGGTTTTTGGTGCACATATATGGAAACCAAAAATTTGTATCTCGGTTAGTAAAAGAGCTACGACTTTGGGAATAGTCTCGTTGGATTCAGAACAACGAAACTAAGACAAAACCGTTGGATTTTTAAAGCTAGTACTTATAGAAGCCGAGATACAGACTTCCAACCTTTGGGTTTTTGGTGCACATATATGGAAACCAAAAGTTTGTATCTCGGTTAGTAAAAGAGCTACGACTTTGGGAATAGTCTCGTTAAATTCAGAACGTCAAAACTAAGACAAAACCGTTGAATTTTTAAAGCTAGTACTTATAGAAGCCGAGATATAGACTTCCAAACTTTTGGTTTTTGGTGCACATATATGGAAACCAAAAGTTTGTATCTCGGTTAGTAAAAAGGCTACGACTTTGGGAATAGTCTCGTTGGATTCAGAACGTCAAAACTAAGACAAAACCGTTGGATTTTTAAAGCTAGTACTTATAGAAGCCGAGATACAGACTTCCAACCTTTGGGTTTTTGGTGCACATATATGGAAACCAAAAGTTTGTATCTCGGTTAGTAAAAGAGCTACGACTTTGGGAATAGTCTCGTTGGATTCAGAACGTCGAAACTAAGATAAAACCGTTGAATTTTTAAAGCTAGTACTTATAGAAGCCGAGATACAGACTTCCAACCTTTGGGTTTTTGGTGCACATATATGGAAACCAAAAGTTTGTATCTCGGTTAGTAAAAGAGCTACGACTTTGGGAATAGTCTCGTTGGATTCAGAACGTCGAATCTAAGACAAAACCGTTGGATTTTTAAAGCTAGTACTTATAGAAGCCGAGATATAGACTTCCAAACTTTTGGTTTTTGGTGCACATATATGGAAACCAAAAGTTTGTATCTCGGTTAGTAAAAAAGCTACGACTTTGGGAATAGTCTCGTTGGATTCAGAACGTCAAAACTAAGACAAAACCGTTGAATTTTTAAAGCTAGTACTTATAGAAGCCGAGATATAGACTTCCAAACTTTTGGTTTTTGGTGCACATATATGGAAACCAAAAAATTGTATCTCGGTTAGTAAAAGAGCTACGACTTTGGGAATAGTCTCGTTGGATTCAGAACAACGAAACTAAGACAAAACCGTTGGATTTTTAAAGCTAGTACTTATAGAAGCCGAGATACAGACTTCCAACCTTTGGGTTTTTGGTGCACATATATGGAAACCAAAAGTTTGTATCTCGGTTAGTAAAAGAGCTACGACTTTGGGAATAGTCTCGTTTGATTCAGAACGTCGAAACTAAGACAAAACCGTTGAATTTTTAACGCTAGTACTTATAGAAGCCGAGATATAGACTTCCAAACTTTTGGTTTTTGGTGCACATATATGGAAACCAAAAGTTTGTATCTCGGTTAGTAAAAAAGCTACGACTTTGGGAATAGTCTCGTTGGATTCAGAACGTCAAAACTAAGACAAAACCGTTGGATTTTTAAAGCTAGTACTTATAGAAGCCGAGATATAGACTTCCAAACTTTTGGTTTTTGGTGCACATATATGGAAACCAAAAGTTTGTATCTCGGTTAGTAAAAAGGCTACGACTTTGGGAATAGTCTCGTTGGATTCAGAACGTCAAAACTAAGACAAAACCGTTGGATTTTTAAAGCTAGTACTTATAGAAGCCGAGATATAGACTTCCAAACTTTTGATTTTTGGTGCACATATATGGAAACCAAAAGTTTGTATCTCGGTTAGTAAAAGAGCTACGACTTTGGGAATAGTCTCGTTGGATTCAGAACGTCGAAACTAAGACAAAACCGTTGAATTTTTAACGCTAGTACTTATAGAAGCCGAGATATAGACTTCCAAACTTTTGGTTTTTGGTGCACATATATGGAAACCAAAAGTTTGTATCTCGGTTAGTAAAAAGGCTACGACTTTGGGAATAGTCTCGTTGGATTCAGAACGTCAAAACTAAGACAAAACCGTTGGATTTTTAAAGCTAGTACTTATAGAAGCCGAGATATAGACTTCCAAACTTTTGATTTTTGGTGCACATATATGGAAACCAAAAGTTTGTATCTCGGTTAGTAAAAGAGCTACGACTTTGGGAATAGTCTCCTTGGATTCAGAACGTCGAAACTAAGACAAAACCGTTGGATTTTTAAAGCTAGTACTTATAGAAGCCGAGATATAGACTTCCAAACTTTTGGTTTTTGGTGCACATATATGGAAACCAAAAAATTGTATCTCGGTTAGTAAAAGAGCTACGACTTTGGGAATAGTCTCGTTGGATTCAGAACAACGAAACTAAGACAAAACCGTTGGATTTTTAAAGCTAGTACTTATGGAAGCCGAGATACAGACTTCCAACCTTTGGGTTTTTGGTGCACATATATGGAAACCAAAAGTTTGTATCTCGGTTAGTAAAAGAGCTACGACTTTGGGAATAGTCTCGTTGGATTCAGAACGTCGAAACTAAGACAAAACCGTTGGATTTTTAAAGCTAGTACTTATAGAAGCCGAGATACAGACTTCCAACCTTTGGGTTTTTGGTGCACATATATGGAAACCAAAAATTTGTATCTCGGTTAGTAAAAGAGCTACGACTTTGGGAATAGTCTCGTTGGATTCAGAACAACGAAACTAAGACAAAACCGTTGGATTTTTAAAGCTAGTACTTATAGAAGCCGAGATACAGACTTCCAACCTTTGGGTTTTTGGTGCACATATATGGAAACCAAAAGTTTGTATCTCGGTTAGTAAAAGAGCTACGACTTTGGGAATAGTCTCGTATAGTCTCGTTAAATTCAGAACGTCGAAACTAAGACAAAACCGTTGAATTTTTAAAGCTAGTACTTATAGAAGCCGAGATATAGACTTCCAAACTTTTGATTTTTGGTGCACATATATGGAAACCAAAAAATTGTATCTCGGTTAGTAAAAGAGCTACGACTTTGGGAATAGTCTCGTTGGATTCAGAACAACGAAACTAAGACAAAACCGTTGGATTTTTAAAGCTAGTACTTATAGAAGCCGAGATACAGACTTCCAACCTTTGGGTTTTTGGTGCACATATATGGAAACCAAAAGTTTGTATCTCGGTTAGTAAAAGAGCTACGACTTTGGGAATAGTCTCGTTGGATTCAGAACGTCGAAACTAAGACAAAACCGTTGAATTTTTAACGCTAGTACTTATAGAAGCCGAGATATAGACTTCCAAACTTTTGGTTTTTGGTGCACATATATGGAAACCAAAAGTTTGTATCTCGGTTAGTAAAAAAGCTACGACTTTGGGAATAGTCTCGTTGGATTCAGAACGTCAAAACTAAGACAAAACCGTTGGATTTTTAAAGCTAGTACTTATAGAAGCCGAGATATAGACTTCCAAACTTTTGGTTTTTGGTGCACATATATGGAAACCAAAAGTTTGTATCTCGGTTAGTAAAAAAGCTACGACTTTGGGAATAGTCTCGTTGGATTCAGAACGTCAAAACTAAGACAAAACCGTTAGATTTTTAAAGCTAGTACTTATAGAAGCCGAGATATAGACTTCCAAACTTTTGATTTTTGGTGCACATATATGGAAACCAAAAGTTTGTATCTCGGTTAGTAAAAGAGCTACGACTTTGGGAATAGTCTCGTTGGATTCAGAACGTCGAAACTAAGACAAAACCGTTGGATTTTTAAAGCTAGTACTTATAGAAGCCGAGATATAGACTTCCAAACTTTTGGTTTTTGGTGCACATATATGGAAACCAAAAAATTGTATCTCGGTTAGTAAAAGAGCTACGACTTTGGGAATAGTCTCGTTGGATTCAGAACAACGAAACTAAGACAAAACCGTTGGATTTTTAAAGCTAGTACTTATAGAAGCCGAGATACAGACTTCCAACCTTTGGGTTTTTGGTGCACATATATGGAAACCAAAAGTTTGTATCTCGGTTAGTAAAAGAGCTACGACTTTGGGAATAGTCTCGTTGGATTCAGAACGTCGAAACTAAGACAAAACCGTTGAATTTTTAAAGCTAGTACTTATAGAAGCCGAGATATAGAATTCCAAACTTTTGGTTTTTGGTGCACATATATGGAAACCAAAAGTTTGTATCTCGGTTAGTAAAAAGGCTACGACTTTGGGAATAGTCTCGTTGGATTCAGAACGTCAAAACTAAGACAAAACCGTTGGATTTTTAAAGCTAGTACTTATAGAAGCCGAGATACAGACTTCCAACCTTTGGGTTTTTGGTGCACATATATGGAAACCAAAAGTTTGTATCTCGGTTAGTAAAAGAGCTACGACTTTGGGAATAGTCTCGTTGGATTCAGAACGTCGAAACTAAGACAAAACCGTTGGATTTTTAAAGCTAGTACTTATAGAAGCCGAGATATAGACTTCCAAACTTTTGGTTTTTGGTGCACATATATGGAAACCAAAAAATTGTATCTAGGTTAGTAAAAGAGCTACGACTTTGGGAATAGTCTCGTTGGATTCAGAACAACGAAACTAAGACAAAACCGTTGGATTTTTAAAGCTAGTACTTATAGAAGCCGAGATACAGACTTCCAACCTTTGGGTTTTTGGTGCACATATATGGAAACCAAAAGTTTGTATCTCGGTTAGTAAAAGAGCTACGACTTTGGGAATAGTCTCGTTGGATTCAGAACGTCGAAACTAAGACAAAACCGTTGGATTTTTAAAGCTAGTACTTATAGAAGCCGAGATACAGACTTCCAACCTTTGGGTTTTTGGTGCACATATATGGAAACCAAAAATTTGTATCTCGGTTAGTAAAAGAGCTACGACTTTGGGAATAGTCTCGTTGGATTCAGAACAACGAAACTAAGACAAAACCGTTGGATTTTTAAAGCTAGTACTTATAGAAGCCGAGATACAGACTTCCAACCTTTGGGTTTTTGGTGCACATATATGGAAACCAAAAGTTTGTATCTCGGTTAGTAAAAGAGCTACGACTTTGGGAATAGTCTCGTTAAATTCAGAACGTCGAAACTAAGACAAAACCGTTGAATTTTTAAAGCTAGTACTTATAGAAGCCGAGATATAGACTTCCAAACTTTTGGTTTTTGGTGCACATATATGGAAACCAAAAGTTTGTATCTCGGTTAGTAAAAAGGCTACGACTTTGGGAATAGTCTCGTTGGATTCAGAACGTCAAAACTAAGACAAAACCGTTGGATTTTTAAAGCTAGTACTTATAGAAGCCGAGATACAGACTTCCAACCTTTGGGTTTTTGGTGCACATATATGGAAACCAAAAGTTTGTATCTCGGTTAGTAAAAGAGCTACGACTTTGGGAATAGTCTCGTTGGATTCAGAACGTCGAATCTAAGACAAAACCGTTGGATTTTTAAAGCTAGTACTTATAGAAGCCGAGATATAGACTTCCAAACTTTTGGTTTTTGGTGCACATATATGGAAACCAAAAGTTTGTATCTCGGTTAGTAAAAAAGCTACGACTTTGGGAATAGTCTCGTTGGATTCAGAACGTCAAAACTAAGACAAAACCGTTGAATTTTTAAAGCTAGTACTTATAGAAGCCGAGATATAGACTTCCAAACTTTTGGTTTTTGGTGCACATATATGGAAACCAAAAAATTGTATCTCGGTTAGTAAAAGAGCTACGACTTTGGGAATAGTCTCGTTGGATTCAGAACAACGAAACTAAGACAAAACCGTTGGATTTTTAAAGCTAGTACTTATAGAAGCCGAGATACAGACTTCCAACCTTTGGGTTTTTGGTGCACATATATGGAAACCAAAAGTTTGTATCTCGGTTAGTAAAAGAGCTACGACTTTGGAAATAGTCTCGTTGGATTCAGAACGTCGAAACTAAGACAAAACCGTTGAATTTTTAACGCTAGTACTTATAGAAGCCGAGATATAGACTTCCAAACTTTTGGTTTTTGGTGCACATATATGGAAACCAAAAGTTTGTATCTCGGTTAGTAAAAAAGCTACGACTTTGGGAATAGTCTCGTTGGATTCAGAACGTCAAAACTAAGACAAAACCGTTGGATTTTTAAAGCTAGTACTTATAGAAGCCGAGATATAGACTTCCAAACTTTTGGTTTTTGGTGCACATATATGGAAACCAAAAGTTTGTATCTCGGTTAGTAAAAAGGCTACGACTTTGGGAATAGTCTCGTTGGATTCAGAACGTCAAAACTAAGACAAAACCGTTGGATTTTTAAAGCTAGTACTTATAGAAGCCGAGATATAGACTTCCAAACTTTTGATTTTTGGTGCACATATATGGAAACCAAAAGTTTGTATCTCGGTTAGTAAAAGAGCTACGACTTTGGGAATAGTCTCGTTGGATTCAGAACGTCGAAACTAAGACAAAACCGTTGAATTTTTAACGCTAGTACTTATAGAAGCCGAGATATAGACTTCCAAACTTTTGGTTTTTGGTGCACATATATGGAAACCAAAAGTTTGTATCTCGGTTAGTAAAAAAGCTACGACTTTGGGAATAGTCTCGTTGGATTCAGAACGTCAAAACTAAGACAAAACCGTTGGATTTTTAAAGCTAGTACTTATAGAAGCCGAGATATAGACTTCCAAACTTTTGGTTTTTGGTGCACATATATGGAAACCAAAAGTTTGTATCTCGGTTAGTAAAAAGGCTACGACTTTGGGAATAGTCTCGTTGGATTCAGAACGTCAAAACTAAGACAAAACCGTTGGATTTTTAAAGCTAGTACTTATAGAAGCCGAGATATAGACTTCCAAACTTTTGATTTTTGGTGCACATATATGGAAACCAAAAGTTTGTATCTCGGTTAGTAAAAGAGCTACGACTTTGGGAATAGTCTCCTTGGATTCAGAACGTCGAAACTAAGACAAAACCGTTGGATTTTTAAAGCTAGTACTTATAGAAGCCGAGATATAGACTTCCAAACTTTTGGTTTTTGGTGCACATATATGGAAACCAAAAAATTGTATCTCGGTTAGTAAAAGAGCTACGACTTTGGGAATAGTCTCGTTGGATTCAGAACAACGAAACTAAGACAAAACCGTTGGATTTTTAAAGCTAGTACTTATGGAAGCCGAGATACAGACTTCCAACCTTTGGGTTTTTGGTGCACATATATGGAAACCAAAAGTTTGTATCTCGGTTAGTAAAAGAGCTACGACTTTGGGAATAGTCTCGTTGGATTCAGAACGTCGAAACTAAGACAAAACCGTTGGATTTTTAAAGCTAGTACTTATAGAAGCCGAGATACAGACTTCCAACCTTTGGGTTTTTGGTGCACATATATGGAAACCAAAAATTTGTATCTCGGTTAGTAAAAGAGCTACGACTTTGGGAATAGTCTCGTTGGATTCAGAACAACGAAACTAAGACAAAACCGTTGGATTTTTAAAGCTAGTACTTATAGAAGCCGAGATACAGACTTCCAACCTTTGGGTTTTTGGTGCACATATATGGAAACCAAAAGTTTGTATCTCGGTTAGTAAAAGAGCTACGACTTTGGGAATAGTCTCGTTAAATTCAGAACGTCGAAACTAAGACAAAACCGTTGAATTTTTAAAGCTAGTACTTATAGAAGCCGAGATATAGACTTCCAAACTTTTGGTTTTTGGTGCACATATATGGAAACCAAAAGTTTGTATCTCGGTTAGTAAAAAGGCTACGACTTTGGGAATAGTCTCGTTGGATTTAGAACGTCAAAACTAAGACAAAACCGTTGGATTTTTAAAGCTAGTACTTATAGAAGCCGAGATACAGACTTCCAACCTTTGGGTTTTTGGTGCACATATATGGAAACCAAAAGTTTGTATCTCGGTTAGTAAAAGAGCTACGACTTTGGGAATAGTCTCGTTGGATTCAGAACGTCGAAACTAAGATAAAACCGTTGAATTTTTAAAGCTAGTACTTATAGAAGCCGAGATACAGACTTCCAACCTTTGGGTTTTTGGTGCACATATATGGAAACCAAAAGTTTGTATCTCGGTTAGTAAAAGAGCTACGACTTTGGGAATTGTCTCGTTGGATTCAGAACGTCGAATCTAAGACAAAACCGTTGGATTTTTAAAGCTAGTACTTATAGAAGCCGAGATATAGACTTCCAAACTTTTGGTTTTTGGTGCACATATATGGAAACCAAAAGTTTGTATCTCGGTTAGTAAAAAAGCTACGACTTTGGGAATAGTCTCGTTGGATTCAGAACGTCAAAACTAAGACAAAACCGTTGAATTTTTAAAGCTAGTACTTATAGAAGCCGAGATATAGACTTCCAAACTTTTGGTTTTTGGTGCACATATATGGAAACCAAAAAATTGTATCTCGGTTAGTAAAAGAGCTACGACTTTGGGAATAGTCTCGTTGGATTCAGAACAACGAAACTAAGACAAAACCGTTGGATTTTTAAAGCTAGTACTTATAGAAGCCGAGATACAGACTTCCAACCTTTGGGTTTTTGGTGCACATATATGGAAACCAAAAGTTTGTATCTCGGTTAGTAAAAGAGCTACGACTTTGGGAATAGTCTCGTTGGATTCAGAACGTCGAAACTAAGACAAAACCGTTGGATTTTTAAAGCTAGTACTTATAGAAGCCGAGATATAGACTTCCAAACTTTTGGTTTTTGGTGCACATATATGGAAACCAAAAGTTTGTATCTCGGTTAGTAAAAAAGCTACGACTTTGGGAATAGTCTCGTTGGATTCAGAACGTCGAAACTAAGATAAAACCGTTGAATTTTTAAAGCTAGTACTTATAGAAGCCGAGATACAGACTTCCAACCTTTGGGTTTTTGGTGCACATATATGGAAACCAAAAGTTTGTATCTCGGTTAATAAAAGAGCTACGACTTTGGGAATAGTCTCGTTGGATTTAGAACGTCGAATCTAAGACAAAACCGTTGGATTTTTAAAGCTAGTACTTATAGAAGCCGAGATATAGACTTCCAAACTTTTGGTTTTTGGTGCACATATATGGAAACCAAAAGTTTGTATCTCGATTAGTAAAAGAGCTACGACTTTGGGAATAGTCTCGTTCAATTCAGAACGTCGAAACTAAGACAAAACCGTTGAATTTTTAAAGCTAGTACTTATAGAAGCCGAGATATAGACTTCCAAACTTTTGGATTTTGGTGCACATAAATGGAAACCAAAAATTTGTATCTCGGTTAGTAAAAAAGCTACGACTTTGGGAATAGTCTCGTTGGATTCAGAACGTCAAAACTAAGACAAAACCGTTGGATTTTTAAAGCTAGTACTTATAGAAGCCGAGATACAGACTTCCAACCTTTGGGTTTTTGGTGCACATATATGGAAACCAAAAGTTTGTATCTCGGTTAGTAAAAGAGCTACGTTTTTGGGAATAGTCTCGTTGGACTCAGAACAACGAAACTAAGACAAAACCGTTGAATTTTTAACGCTAGTACTTATAGAAGCCGAGATATAGACTTCCAAACTTTTGGTTTTTGGTGCACATATATGGAAACCAAAAGTTTGTATCCCGGTTAGTAAAAAAGCTACGACTTTGGGAATAGTCTCGTTGGATTCAGAACGTCAAAACTAAGACAAAACCGTTGGATTTTTAAAGCTAGTACTTATAGAAGCCGAGATATAGACTTCCAAACTTTTGGTTTTTGGTGCACATATATGAAAACCAAAAGTTTGTATCTCGGTTAGTAAAAAGGCTACGACTTTGGGAATAGTCTCGTTGGATTCAGAACGTCAAAACTAAGACAAAACCGTTGGATTTTTAAAGCTAGTACTTATAGAAGTCGAGATATAGACTTCCAAACTTTTGATTTTTGGTGCACATATATGGAAACCAAAAGTTTGTATCTCGGTTAGTAAAAGAGCTACGACTTTGGGAATAGTCTCGTTGGATTCAGAACAATGAAACTAAGACAAAACCGTTGGATTTTTAAAGCTAGTACTTATAGAAGCCGAGATACAGACTTCCAACCTTTGGGTTTTTGGTGCACATATATGGAAACCAAAAGTTTGTATCTCAGTTAGTAAAAGAGCTACGACTTTGGGAATAGTCTCGTTGGATTCAAAACGTCGAAACTAAGACAAAACCGTTGGATTTTTAAAGCTAGTACTTATAGAAGCCGAGATATAGACTTCCAAACTTTTGGTTTTTGGTGCACATATATGGAAACCAAAAGTTTGTATCTCGGTTAGTAAAAAAGCTACGACTTTGGGAATAGTCTCGTTGGATTCAGAACGTCAAAACTAAGACAAAACCGTTGGATTTTTAAAGCAAGTACTTATAGAAGCCGAGATATAGACTTCCAAACTTTTGGTTTTTGGTGCACATATATGGAAACCAAAAGTTTGTATCTCGGTTAGTAAAAAGGCTACGACTTTGGGAATAGTCTCGTTGGATTCAGAACGTCAAAACTAAGACAAAACCGTTGGATTTTTAAAGCTAGTACTTATAGAAGCCGAGATATAGACTTCCAAACTTTTGATTTTTGGTGCACATATATGGAAACCAAAAGTTTGTATCTCGGTTAGTAAAAGAGCTACGACTTTGGGAATAGTCTCGTTGGATTCAGAACGTCGAAACTAAGACAAAACCGTTGGATTTTTAAAGCTAGTACTTATAGAAGCCGAGATATAGACTTCCAAACTTTTGGTTTTTGGTGCACATATATGGAAACCAAAAGTTTGTATCTCGGTTAGTAAAAAAGCTACGACTTTGGGAATAGTCTCGTTGGATTCAGAACGTCGAAACTAAGATAAAACCGTTGAATTTTTAAAGCTAGTACTTATAGAAGCCGAGATACAGACTTCCAACCTTTGGGTTTTTGGTGCACATATATGGAAACCAAAAGTTTGTATCTCGGTTAATAAAAGAGCTACGACTTTGGGAATAGTCTCGTTGGATTTAGAACGTCGAATCTAAGACAAAACCGTTGGATTTTTAAAGCTAGTACTTATAGAAGCCGAGATATAGACTTCCAAACTTTTGGTTTTTGGTGCACATATATGGAAACCAAAAAATTGTATCTCGGTTAGTAAAAGAGCTACGACTTTGGGAATAGTCTCGTTGGATTCAGAACGTCAAAACTAAGACAAAACCGTTGGATTTTTAAAGCTAGTACTTATAGAAGCCGAGATACAGACTTCCAACCTTTGGGTTTTTGGTGCACATATATGGAAACCAAAAGTTTGTATCTCAGTTAGTAAAAGAGCTACGACTTTGGGAATAGTCTCGTTGGATTCAAAACGTCGAAACTAAGACAAAACCGTTGGATTTTTAAAGCTAGTACTTATAGAAGCCGAGATATAGACTTCCAAACTTTTGGTTTTTGGTGCACATATATGGAAACCAAAAAATTGTATCTCGGTTAGTAAAAGAGCTACGACTTTGGGAATAGTCTCGTTGGATTCAGAACGTCAAAACTAAGACAAAACCGTTGGATTTTTAAAGCTAGTACTTATAGAAGCCGAGATATAGACTTCCAAACTTTTGGTTTTTGGTGCACATATATGGAAACCAAAAAATTGTATCTCGGTTAGTAAAAGAGCTACGACTTTGGGAATAGTCTCGTTGGATTCAAAACGTCGAAACTAAGACAAAACCGTTGGATTTTTAAAGCTAGTACTTATAGAAGCCGAGATATAGACTTCCAAACTTTTGGTTTTTGGTGCACATATATGGAAACCAAAAAATTGTATCTCGGTTAGTAAAAGAGCTACGACTTTGGGAATAGTCTCGTTGGATTCAGAACGTCAAAACTAAGACAAAACCGTTGGATTTTTAAAGCTAGTACTTATAGAAGCCGAGATACAGACTTCCAACCTTTGGGTTTTTGGTGCACATATATGGAAACCAAAAGTTTGTATCTCAGTTAGTAAAAGAGCTACGACTTTGGGAATAGTCTCGTTGGATTCAAAACGTCGAAACTAAGACAAAACCGTTGGATTTTTAAAGCTAGTACTTATAGAAGCCGAGATATAGACTTCCAAACTTTTGGTTTTTGGTGCACATATATGGAAACCAAAAGTTTGTATCTCGGTTAGTAAAAAAGCTACGACTTTGGGAATAGTCTCGTTGGATTCAGAACGTCAAAACTAAGACAAAACCGTTGGATTTTTAAAGCAAGTACTTATAGAAGCCGAGATATAGACTTCCAAACTTTTGGTTTTTGGTGCACATATATGGAAACCAAAAGTTTGTATCTCGGTTAGTAAAAAGGCTACGACTTTGGGAATAGTCTCGTTGGATTCAAAACGTCGAAACTAAGACAAAACCGTTGGATTTTTAAAGCTAGTACTTATAGAAGCCGAGATATAGACTTCCAAACTTTTGGTTTTTGGTGCACATATATGGAAACCAAAAGTTTGTATCTCGGTTAGTAAAAAAGCTACGACTTTGGGAATAGTCTCGTTGGATTCAGAACGTCGAAACTAAGATAAAACCGTTGAATTTTTAAAGCTAGTACTTATAGAAGCCGAGATACAGACTTCCAACCTTTGGGTTTTTGGTGCACATATATGGAAACCAAAAGTTTGTATCTCGGTTAATAAAAGAGCTACGACTTTGGGAATAGTCTCGTTGGATTTAGAACGTCGAATCTAAGACAAAACCGTTGGATTTTTAAAGCTAGTACTTATAGAAGCCGAGATATAGACTTCCAAACTTTTGGTTTTTGGTGCACATATATGGAAACCAAAAGTTTGTATCTCGATTAGTAAAAGAGCTACGACTTTGGGAATAGTCTCGTTCAATTCAGAACGTCGAAACTAAGACAAAACCGTTGAATTTTTAAAGCTAGTACTTATAGAAGCCGAGATATAGACTTCCAAACTTTTGGATTTTGGTGCACATAAATGGAAACCAAAAATTTGTATCTCGGTTAGTAAAAAAGCTACGACTTTGGGAATAGTCTCGTTGGATTCAGAACGTCAAAACTAAGACAAAACCGTTGGATTTTTAAAGCTAGTACTTATAGAAGCCGAGATACAGACTTCCAACCTTTGGGTTTTTGGTGCACATATATGGAAACCAAAAGTTTGTATCTCGGTTAGTAAAAGAGCTACGTTTTTGGGAATAGTCTCGTTGGACTCAGAACAACGAAACTAAGACAAAACCGTTGAATTTTTAACGCTAGTACTTATAGAAGCCGAGATATAGACTTCCAAACTTTTGGTTTTTGGTGCACATATATGGAAACCAAAAGTTTGTATCCCGGTTAGTAAAAAAGCTACGACTTTGGGAATAGTCTCGTTGGATTCAGAACGTCAAAACTAAGACAAAACCGTTGGATTTTTAAAGCTAGTACTTATAGAAGCCGAGATATAGACTTCCAAACTTTTGGTTTTTGGTGCACATATATGAAAACCAAAAGTTTGTATCTCGGTTAGTAAAAAGGCTACGACTTTGGGAATAGTCTCGTTGGATTCAGAACGTCAAAACTAAGACAAAACCGTTGGATTTTTAAAGCTAGTACTTATAGAAGTCGAGATATAGACTTCCAAACTTTTGATTTTTGGTGCACATATATGGAAACCAAAAGTTTGTATCTCGGTTAGTAAAAGAGCTACGACTTTGGGAATAGTCTCGTTGGATTCAGAACAATGAAACTAAGACAAAACCGTTGGATTTTTAAAGCTAGTACTTATAGAAGCCGAGATACAGACTTCCAACCTTTGGGTTTTTGGTGCACATATATGGAAACCAAAAGTTTGTATCTCGATTAGTAAAAGAGCTACGACTTTGGAAATAGTTTCGTTCCATTTAGAACGTCAAAACTAAGACAAAACCGTTGAATTTTTAAAGCTAGTACTTATAGAAGCCGAGATATAGACTTCCAAACTTTTGGTTTTTGGTGCACATATATGGAAACCAAAAGTTTGTATCTCGGTTAGTAAAAGAGCTACGACTTTGGGAATAGTCTCGTTGGATTCAGAACGTCGAAACTAAGATAAAACCGTTGGATTTTTAAAGCTAGTACTTATAGAAGCCGAGATACAGACTTCCAACCTTTGGGTTTTTGGTGCACATATATGGAAACCAAAAGTTTGTATCTCGGTTAGTAAAAGAGCTACGACTTTGGGAATAGTCTCGTTGGATTCAGAACGTCAAAACTAAGATAAAACCGTTGGATTTTTAAAGCTAGTACTTATAGAAGCCGAGATATAGACTTCCAAACTTTTGGTTTTTGGTGCACATATATGGAAACCAAAAGTTTGTATCTCGGTTAGTAAAAAAGCTACGACTTTGGGAATAGTCTCGTTGGATTCAGAACGTCAAAACTAAGACAAAACCGTTAAATTTTTAAAGCTAGTACTTATAGAAGCCGAGATATAGACTTCCAAACTTTTGGTTTTTGGTGCACATAAAGGGAAACCAAAAGTTTGTATCTCGGTTAGTAAAAAAGCTACGACTTTGGGAATAGTCTCGTTGGATTCAGAACGTCAAAACTAAGACAAAACCGTTGGATTTTTAAAGCTAGTACTTATAGAAGCCGAGATATAGACTTCCAAACTTTTGGTTTTTGGTGCACATATATGGAAACCAAAAGTTTGTATCTCGGTTAGTAAAAGAGCTACGACTTTGGGAATAGTCTCGTTCGATTCAGAACGTCGAAACTAAGACAAAACCGTTGAATTTTTAAAGCTAGTACTTATAGAAGCCGAGATATAGACTTCCAAACTTATCTCGGTTAGTAAAAGAGCTACGACTTTGGGAGTAGTCTCGTTGGATTCAGAACGTCGAAACTAAGACAAAACCGTTGGATTTTTAAAGCTAGTACTTATAGAAGCCGAGATATAGACTTCCAAACTTTTGGTTTTTGGTGCACATATATGGAAACCAAAAGTTTGTATCTCGGTTAGTAAAAGAGCTACGACTTTGGGAATAGTCTCGTTGGATTCAGAACGTCGAAACTAAGATAAAACCGTTGGATTTTTAAAGCTAGTACTTATAGAAGCCGAGATACAGACTTCCAACCTTTGGGTTTTTGGTGCACATATATGGAAACCAAAAGTTTGTATCTCGGTTAGTAAAAAAGCTACGACTTTGGGAATAGTCTTGTTGGATTGAGAACGTCGAAACTAAGACAAAACCGTTGGATTTTTAAAGCTAGTACTTATAGAAGCCGAGATATAGACTTCCAAACTTTTGGTTTTTGGTGCACATATATGGAAACCAAAAGTTTGTATCTCGGTTAGTAAAAAAGCTACGACTTTGGGAATAGTCTCGTTGGATTCAGAACGTCAAAACTAAAACAAAACCGTTGGATTTTTTAAGCTAGTACTTATAGAAGCCGAGATATAGACTTCCAAACTTTTGGTTTTTGGTGCACATAAAGGGAAACCAAAAGTTTGTATCTCGGTTAGTAAAAAAGCTACGACTTTGGGAATAGTCTCGTTGGATTCAGAACGTCAAAACTAAGACAAAACCGTTGGATTTTTAAAGCTAGTACTTATAGAAGCCGAGATATAGACTTCCAAACTTTTGGTTTTTGGTGCACATATATGGAAACCAAAAGTTTGTATCTCGGTTAGTAAAAGAGCTACGACTTTGGGAATAGTTTCGTTGGATTCAGAACGTCGAAACTAAGACAAAACCGTTGGATTTTTAAAGCTAGTACTTATAGAAGCCGAGATATAGACTTCCAAACTTTTGGTTTTTGGTGCACATATATGGAAACCAAAAGTTTGTATCTCAATTAGTAAAAGAGCTACGACTTTGGGAATAGTCTCGTTGGATTCAGAACGTCGAAACTAAGACAAAACCGTTGAATTTTTAAAGCTAGTACCTATAGAAGCCGAGATATAGACTTCCAAACTTTTGGTTTTTGGTGCACATATATGGAAACCAAAAGTTTGTATCTCGATTAGTAAAAGAGCTACGACTTTGGGAATAGTCTCGTTCGATTCAGAACGTCAAAACTAAGACAAAACCGTTGGATTTTTAAAGCTAGTACTTATAGAAGCCGAGATATAGACTTCCAAACTTTTGGTTTTTGGTGCACATATAGGGAAACCAAAAGTTTGTATCTCGGTTAGTAAAAAAGCTACGACTTTGGGAATAGTCTCGTTGGATTCAGAACGTCAAAACTAAGACAAAACCGTTAAATTTTTAAAGCTAGTACTTATAGAAGCCGAGATATAGACTTCCAAACTTTTGGTTTTTGGTGCACATATATGGAAACCAAAAGTTTGTATCTCGGTTAGTAAAAGAGCTACGACTTTGGGAATAGTCTCGTTCGATTCAGAACGTCGAAACTAAGACAAAACCGTTGAATTTTTAAAGCTAGTACTTATAGAAGCCGAGATATAGACTTCCAAACTTATCTCGGTTAGTAAAAGAGCTACGACTTTGGGAATAGTCTCGTTGGATTCAGAACGTCGAAACTAAGACAAAACCGTTGGATTTTTAAAGCTAGTACTTATAGAAGCCGAGATATAGACTTCCAAACTTTTGGTTTTTGGTGCACATATATGGAAACCAAAAGTTTGTATCTCGGTTAGTAAAAGAGCTACGACTTTGGGAATAGTCTCGTTGGATTCAGAACGTCGAAACTAAGATAAAACCGTTGGATTTTTAAAGCTAGTACTTATAGAAGCCGAGATACAGACTTCCAACCTTTGGGTTTTTGGTGCACATATATGGAAACCAAAAGTTTGTATCTCGGTTAGTAAAAAAGCTACGACTTTGGGAATAGTCTTGTTGGATTGAGAACGTCGAAACTAAGACAAAACCGTTGGATTTTTAAAGCTAGTACTTATAGAAGCCGAGATATAGACTTCCAAACTTTTGGTTTTTGGTGCACATATATGGAAACCAAAAGTTTGTATCTCGGTTAGTAAAAAAGCTACGACTTTGGGAATATTCTCGTTGGATTCAGAACGTCAAAACTAAAACAAAACCGTTGGATTTTTAAAGCTAGTACTTATAGAAGCCGAGATATAGACTTCCAAACTTTTGGTTTTTGGTGCACATAAAGGGAAACCAAAAGTTTGTATCTCGGTTAGTAAAAAAGCTACGACTTTGGGAATAGTCTTGTTGGATTGAGAACGTCGAAACTAAGACAAAACCGTTGGATTTTTAAAGCTAGTACTTATAGAAGCCGAGATATAGACTTCCAAACTTTTGGTTTTTGGTGCAGATATATGGAAACCAAAAGTTTGTATCTCGGTTAGTAAAAAAGCTACGACTTTGGGAATATTCTCGTTGGATTCAGAACGTCAAAACTAAAACAAAACCGTTGGATTTTTAAAGCTAGTACTTATAGAAGCCGAGATATAGACTTCCAAACTTTTGGTTTTTGGTGCACGTATATGGAAACCAAAAGTCTGTATCTCGGTTAGTAAAAGAGCTACGACTTTGGGAATAGTTTCGTTGGATTCAGAACGTCGAAACTAAGACAAAACCGTTGGATTTTTAACGCTAGTACTTATAGAAGCCGAGATATAGACTTCCAAACTTTTGGTTTTTGGTGCACATATATGGAAACCAAAAGTTTGTATCTCGATTAGTAAAAGAGCTACGACTTTGGGAATAGTCTCGTTGGATTCAGAACGTCAAAACTAAGACAAAACCGTTGGATTTTTAAAGCTAGTACTTATAGAAGTCGAGATATAGACTTCCAAACTTTTGGTTTTTGGTGCACGTATATGGAAACCAAAAGTCTGTATCTCGGTTAGTAAAAGAGCTACGACTTTGGGAATAGTTTCGTTGGATTCAGAACGTCGAAACTAAGACAAAACCGTTGGATTTTTAAAGCTAGTACTTATAGAAGCCGAGATATAGACTTCCAAACTTTTGGTTTTTGGTGCACATATATGGAAACCAAAAGTTTGTATCTCGATTAGTAAAAGAGCTACGACTTTGGGAATAGTCTCGTTGGATTCAGAACGTCAAAACTAAGACAAAACCGTTGGATTTTTAAAGCTAGTACTTATAGAAGTCGAGATATAGACTTCCAAACTTTTGGTTTTTGGTGCACATATATGGAAACCAAAAGTTTGTATCTCGGTTAGTAAAAGAGCTACGACTTTGGGAATAGTCTCGTTGGATTCAGAACGTCGAAACTAAGATAAAACCGTTGGATTTTTAAAGCTAGTACTTATAGAAGCCGAGATACAGACTTCCAACCTTTGGGTTTTTGGTGCACATATATGGAAACCAAAAGTTTGTATCTCGGTTAGTAAAAGAGCTACGACTTTGGGAATAGTCTCGTTGGATTCAGAACGTCGAAACTAAGATAAAACCGTTGGATTTTTAAAGCTAGTACTTATAGAAGCCGAGATACAGACTTCCAACCTTTGGGTTTTTGGTGCACATATATGGAAACCAAAAGTTTGTATCTCGGTTAGTAAAAAAGCTACGACTTTGGGAATAGTCTTGTTGGATTCAAAACAACGAAACTAAGACAAAACCGTTGGATTTTTAAAGCTAGTACTTATAGAAGCCGAGATATAGACTTCCAAACTTTTGGTTTTTGGTGCACATATATGGAAACCAAAAGTTTGTATCTCGGTTAGTAAAAAAGCTACGACTTTGGGAATATTCTCGTTGGATTCAGAACGTCAAAACTAAAACAAAACCGTTGGATTTTTAAAGCTAGTACTTATAGAAGCCGAGATATAGACTTCCAAACTTTTGGTTTTTGGTGCACATAAAGGGAAACCAAAAGTTTGTATCTCGGTTAGTAAAAAAGCTACGACTTTGGGAATAGTCTTGTTGGATTGAGAACGTCGAAACTAAGACAAAACCGTTGGATTTTTAAAGCTAGTACTTATAGAAGCCGAGATATAGACTTCCAAACTTTTGGTTTTTGGTGCAGATATATGGAAACCAAAAGTTTGTATCTCGGTTAGTAAAAAAGCTACGACTTTGGGAATATTCTCGTTGGATTCAGAACGTCAAAACTAAAACAAAACCGTTGGATTTTTAAAGCTAGTACTTATAGAAGCCGAGATATAGACTTCCAAACTTTTGGTTTTTGGTGCACGTATATGGAAACCAAAAGTCTGTATCTCGGTTAGTAAAAGAGCTACGACTTTGGGAATAGTTTCGTTGGATTCAGAACGTCGAAACTAAGACAAAACCGTTGGATTTTTAAAGCTAGTACTTATAGAAGCCGAGATATAGACTTCCAAACTTTTGGTTTTTGGTGCACGTATATGGAAACCAAAAGTTTGTATCTCGGTTAGTAAAAGAGCTACGACTTTGGGAATAGTCTCGTTGGATTCAGAACGTCGAAACTAAGACAAAACCGTTGAATTTTTAAAGCTAGTACTTATAGAAGCCGAGATATAGACTTCCAAACTTTTGGTTTTTGGTGCACATATATGGAAACCAAAAGTTTGTATCTCGATTAGTAAAAGAGCTACGACTTTGGGAATAGTCTCGTTGGATTCAGAACGTCAAAACTAAGACAAAACCGTTGGATTTTTAAAGCTAGTACTTATAGAAGTCGAGATATAGACTTCCAAACTTTTGGTTTTTGGTGCACATATATGGAAACCAAAAGTTTGTATCTCGGTTAGTAAAAGAGCTACGACTTTGGGAATAGTCTCGTTGGATTCAGAACGTCGAAACTAAGATAAAACCGTTGGATTTTTAAAGCTAGTACTTATAGAAGCCGAGATACAGACTTCCAACCTTTGGGTTTTTGGTGCACATATATGGAAACCAAAAGTTTGTATCTCAGTTAGTAAAAGAGCTACGACTTTGGGAATAGTCTCGTTGGATTCAAAACGTCGAAACTAAGACAAAACCGTTGGATTTTTAAAGCTAGTACTTATAGAAGCCGAGATATAGACTTCCAAACTTTTGGTTTTTGGTGCACATATATGGAAACCAAAAGTTTGTATCTCGGTTAGTAAAAAAGCTACGACTTTGGGAATAGTCTCGTTGGATTCAGAACGTCAAAACTAAGACAAAACCGTTGGATTTTTAAAGCAAGTACTTATAGAAGCCGAGATATAGACTTCCAAACTTTTGGTTTTTGGTGCACATATATGGAAACCAAAAGTTTGTATCTCGGTTAGTAAAAAGGCTACGACTTTGGGAATAGTCTCGTTGGATTCAGAACGTCAAAACTAAGACAAAACCGTTGGATTTTTAAAGCTAGTACTTATAGAAGCCGAGATATAGACTTCCAAACTTTTGATTTTTGGTGTACATATATGGAAACCAAAAGTTTGTATCTCGGTTAGTAAAAGAGCTACGACTTTGGGAATAGTCTCGTTGGATTCAGAACGTCGAAACTAAGACAAAACCGTTGGATTTTTAAAGCTAGTACTTATAGAAGCCGAGATATAGACTTCCAAACTTTTGGTTTTTGGTGCACATATATGGAAACCAAAAGTTTGTATCTCGGTTAGTAAAAGAGCTACGACTTTGGGAATAGTCTCGTTGGATTCAGAACGTCGAAACTAAGATAAAACCGTTGAATTTTTAAAGCTAGTACTTATAGAAGCCGAGATACAGACTTCCAACCTTTGGGTTTTTGGTGCACATATATGGAAACCAAAAGTTTGTATCTCGGTTAATAAAAGAGCTACGACTTTGGGAATAGTCTCGTTGGATTTAGAACGTCGAATCTAAGACAAAACCGTTGGATTTTTAAAGCTAGTACTTATAGAAGCCGAGATATAGACTTCCAAACTTTTGGTTTTTGGTGCACATATATGGAAACCAAAAGTTTGTATCTCGATTAGTAAAAGAGCTACGACTTTGGGAATAGTCTCGTTCAATTCAGAACGTCGAAACTAAGACAAAACCGTTGAATTTTTAAAGCTAGTACTTATAGAAGCCGAGATATAGACTTCCAAACTTTTGGATTTTGGTGCACATAAATGGAAACCAAAAATTTGTATCTCGGTTAGTAAAAAAGCTACGACTTTGGGAATAGTCTCGTTGGATTCAGAACGTCAAAACTAAGACAAAACCGTTGGATTTTTAAAGCTAGTACTTATAGAAGCCGAGATATAGACTTCCAAACTTTTGGTTTTTGGTGCACATATATGGAAACCAAAAGTTTGTATCTCGGTTAGTAAAAAAGCTACGACTTTGGGAATAGTCTCGTTGGATTCAGAACGTCAAAACTAAGACAAAACCGTTGGATTTTTAAAGCTAGTACTTATAGAAGCCGAGATATAGACTTCCAAACTTTTGGTTTTTGGTGCACATATATGAAAACCAAAAGTTTGTATCTCGGTTAGTAAAAAGGCTACGACTTTGGGAATAGTCTCGTTGGATTCAGAACGTCAAAACTAAGACAAAACCGTTGGATTTTTAAAGCTAGTACTTATAGAAGTCGAGATATAGACTTCCAAACTTTTGATTTTTGGTGCACATATATGGAAACCAAAAGTTTGTATCTCGGTTAGTAAAAGAGCTACGACTTTGGGAATAGTCTCGTTGGATTCAGAACAACGAAACTAAGACAAAACCATTGGATTTTTAAAGCTAGTACTTATAGAAGCCGAGATACAGACTTCCAACCTTTGGGTTTTTGGTGCACATATATGGAAACCAAAAGTTTGTATCTCGATTAGTAAAAGAGCTACGACTTTGGGAATAGTTTCGTTCGATTTAGAACGTCAAAACTAAGACAAAACCGTTGAATTTTTAAAGCTAGTACTTATAGAAGCCGAGATATAGACTTCCAAACTTTTGGTTTTTGGTGCACATATATGGAAACCAAAAGTTTGTATCTCGGTTAGTAAAAGAGCTACGACTTTGGGAATAGTCTCGTTGGATTCAGAACGTCGAAACTAAGATAAAACCGTTGGATTTTTAAAGCTAGTACTTATAGAAGCCGAGATACAGACTTCCAACCTTTGGGTTTTTGGTGCACATATATGGAAACCAAAAGTTTGTATCTCGGTTAGTAAAAGAGCTACGACTTTGGGAATAGTCTCGTTGGATTCAGAACGTCAAAACTAAGATAAAACCGTTGGATTTTTAAAGCTAGTACTTATAGAAGCCGAGATATAGACTTCCAAACTTTTGGTTTTTGGTGCACATATATGGAAACCAAAAGTTTGTATCTCGGTTAGTAAAAGAGCTACGACTTTGGGAATGGTCTCGTTGGATTCAGAACAACGAAACTAAGACAAAACCGTTGGATTTTTAAAGCTAGTACTTATAGAAGCCGAGATACAGACTTCCAACCTTTGGGTTTTTGGTGCACATATATGGAAACCAAAAGTTTGTATCTCGGTTAGTAAAAGAGCTACGACTTTGGGAATAGTCTCGTTGGATTCAGAACGTCGAAACTAAGATAAAACCGTTGAGTTTTTAAAGCTAGTACTTATAGAAGCCGAGATACAGACTTCCAACCTTTGGGTTTTTGGTGCACATATATGGAAACCAAAAGTTTGTATCTCGGTTAGTAAAAGAGCTACGACTTTGGGAATAGTCTCGTTGGATTCAGAACGTCGAAACTAAGACAAAACCGTTGAATTTTTAAAGCTAGTACTTATAGAAGCCGAGATATAGACTTCCAAACTTTTGGTTTTTGGTGCACATATATGGAAACCAAAAGTTTGTATCTCGGTTAGTAAAAGAGCTACGACTTTGGGAATAGTCTCGTTGGATTCAGAACGTCGAAACTAAGACAAAACCGTTGAATTTTTAAAGCTAGTACTTATAGAAGATGAGATATAGACTTCCAAACTTTTGGTTTTTGGTGCACATATATGGAAACCAAAAGTCTGTATCTCGGTTAGTAAAAGAGCTACGACTTTGGGAATAGTTTCGTTGGATTCAGAACGTCGAAACTAAGACAAAACCGTTGGATTTTTAAAGCTAGTACTTATAGAAGCCGAGATATAGACTTCCAAACTTTTGGTTTTTGGTGCACGTATATGGAAACCAAAAGTTTGTATCTCGGTTAGTAAAAGAGCTACGACTTTGGGAATAGTCTCGTTGGATTCAGAACGTCGAAACTAAGACAAAACCGTTGAATTTTTAAAGCTAGTACTTATAGAAGCCGAGATATAGACTTCCAAACTTTTGGTTTTTGGTGCACATATATGGAAACCAAAAGTTTGTATCTCGATTAGTAAAAGAGCTACGACTTTGGGAATAGTCTCGTTGGATTCAGAACGTCAAAACTAAGACAAAACCGTTGGATTTTTAAAGCTAGTACTTATAGAAGTCGAGATATAGACTTCCAAACTTTTGGTTTTTGGTGCACATATATGGAAACCAAAAGTTTGTATCTCGGTTAGTAAAAGAGCTACGACTTTGGGAATAGTCTCGTTGGATTCAGAACGTCGAAACTAAGATAAAACCGTTGGATTTTTAAAGCTAGTACTTATAGAAGCCGAGATATAGACTTCCAACCTTTGGGTTTTTGGTGCACATATATGGAAACCAAAAGTTTGTATCTCAGTTAGTGAAAGAGCTACGACTTTGGGAATAGTCTCGTTGGATTCAAAACGTCGAAACTAAGACAAAACCGTTAGATTTTTAAAGCTAGTACTTATAGAAGCCGAGATATAGACTTCCAAACTTTTGGTTTTTGGTGCACATATATGGAAACCAAAAGTTTGTATCTCGGTTAGTAAAAAAGCTACGACTTTGAGAATAGTCTCGTTGGATTCAGAACGTCAAAACTAAGACAAAACCGTTGGATTTTTAAAGCAAGTACTTATAGAAGCCGAGATATAGACTTCCAAACTTTTGGTTTTTGGTGCACATATATGGAAACCAAAAGTTTGTATCTCGGTTAGTAAAAAGGCTACGACTTTGGGAATAGTCTCGTTGGATTCAGAACGTCAAAACTAAGACAAAACCGTTGGATTTTTAAAGCTAGTACTTATAGAAGCCGAGATATAGACTTCCAAACTTTTGATTTTTGGTGCACATATATGGAAACCAAAAGTTTGTATCTCGGTTAGTAAAAGAGCTACGACTTTAAGAATAGTCTCGTTGGATTCAGAACGTCAAAACTAAGACAAAACCGTTGGATTTTTAAAGCTAGTACTTATAGAAGCCGAGATACAGACTTCCAACCTTTGGGTTTTTGGTGCACATATATGGAAACCAAAAGTTTGTATCTCGGTTAGTAAAAGAGCTACGTTTTTGGGAATAGTCTCGTTGGACTCAGAACAACGAAACTAAGACAAAACCGTTGAATTTTTAACGCTAGTACTTATAGAAGCCGAGATATAGACTTCCAAACTTTTGGTTTTTGGTGCACATATATGGAAACCAAAAGTTTGTATCTCGGTTAGTAAAAAAGCTACGACTTTGGGAATAGTCTCGTTGGATTCAGAACGTCAAAACTAAGACAAAACCGTTGGATTTTTAAAGCTAGTACTTATAGAAGCCGAGATATAGCCTTCCAAACTTTTGGTTTTTGGTGCACATATATGAAAACCAAAAGTTTGTATCTCGGTTAGTAAAAAGGCTACGACTTTGGGAATAGTCTCGTTGGATTCAGAACGTCAAAACTAAGACAAAACCGTTGGATTTTTAAAGCTAGTACTTATAGAAGTCGAGATATAGACTTCCAAACTTTTGATTTTTGGTGCACATATATGGAAACCAAAAGTTTGTATCTCGGTTAGTAAAAGAGCTACGACTTTGGGAATAGTCTCGTTGGATTCAGAACAACAAAACTAAGACAAAACCGTTGGATTTTTAAAGCTAGTACTTATAGAAGCCGAGATACAGACTTCCAACCTTTGGGTTTTTGGTGCACATATATGGAAACCAAAAGTTTGTATCTCGATTAGTAAAAGAGCTACGACTTTGGGAATAGTTTCGTTCGATTTAGAACGTCAAAACTAAGACAAAACCGTTGAATTTTTAAAGCTAGTACTTATAGAAGCCGAGATATAGACTTCCAAACTTTTGGTTTTTGGTGCACATATATGGAAACCAAAAGTTTGTATCTCGGTTAGTAAAAAAGCTACGACTTTGGGAATAGTCTCGTTGGATTCAGAACGTCAAAACTAAAACAAAACCGTTGGATTTTTAAAGCTAGTACTTATAGAAGCCGAGATATAGACTTCCAAACTTTTGGTTTTTGGTGCACATATATGGAAACCAAAAGTTTGTATCTCGGTTAGTAAAAGAGCTACGACTTTGGGAATAGTCTCGTTCAATTCAGAACGTCGAAACTAAGACAAAACCGTTGAATTTTTAAAGCTAGTACTTATAGAAGCCGAGATATAGACTTCCAAACTTTTGGATTTTGGTGCACATAAATGGAAACCAAAAATTTGTATCTCGGTTAGTAAAAAAGCTACGACTTTAAGAATAGTCTCGTTGGATTCAGAACGTCAAAACTAAGACAAAACCGTTGGATTTTTAAAGCTAGTACTTATAGAAGCCGAGATACAGACTTCCAACCTTTGGGTTTTTGGTGCACATATATGGAAACCAAAAGTTTGTATCTCGGTTAGTAAAAGAGCTACGTTTTTGGGAATAGTCTCGTTGGACTCAGAACAACGAAACTAAGACAAAACCGTTGAATTTTTAACGCTAGTACTTATAGAAGCCGAGATATAGACTTCCAAACTTTTGGTTTTTGGTGCACATATATGGAAACCAAAAGTTTGTATCTCGGTTAGTAAAAAAGCTACGACTTTGGGAATAGTCTCGTTGGATTCAGAACGTCAAAACTAAGACAAAACCGTTGGATTTTTAAAGCTAGTACTTATAGAAGCCGAGATATAGCCTTCCAAACTTTTGGTTTTTGGTGCACATATATGAAAACCAAAAGTTTGTATCTCGGTTAGTAAAAAGGCTACGACTTTGGGAATAGTCTCGTTGGATTCAGAACGTCAAAACTAAGACAAAACCGTTGGATTTTTAAAGCTAGTACTTATAGAAGTCGAGATATAGACTTCCAAACTTTTGATTTTTGGTGCACATATATGGAAACCAAAAGTTTGTATCTCGGTTAGTAAAAGAGCTACGACTTTGGGAATAGTCTCGTTGGATTCAGAACAACAAAACTAAGACAAAACCGTTGGATTTTTAAAGCTAGTACTTATAGAAGCCGAGATACAGACTTCCAACCTTTGGGTTTTTGGTGCACATATATGGAAACCAAAAGTTTGTATCTCGATTAGTAAAAGAGCTACGACTTTGGGAATAGTTTCGTTCGATTTAGAACGTCAAAACTAAGACAAAACCGTTGAATTTTTAAAGCTAGTACTTATAGAAGCCGAGATATAGACTTCCAAACTTTTGGTTTTTGGTGCACATATATGGAAACCAAAAGTTTGTATCTCGGTTAGTAAAAGAGCTACGACTTTGGGAATAGTCTCGTTGGATTCAGAACGTCGAAACTAAGATAAAACCGTTGGATTTTTAAAGCTAGTACTTATAGAAGCCGAGATACAGACTTCCAACCTTTGGGTTTTTGGTGCACATATATGGAAACCAAAAGTTTGTATCTCGGTTAGTAAAAGAGCTACGACTTTGGGAATAGTCTCGTTGGATTCAGAACGTCAAAACTAAGATAAAACCGTTGGATTTTTAAAGCTAGTACTTATAGAAGCCGAGATATAGACTTCCAAACTTTTGGTTTTTGGTGCACATATATGGAAACCAAAAGTTTGTATCTCGGTTAGTAAAAGAGCTACGACTTTGGAAATGGTCTCGTTGGATTCAGAACAACGAAACTAAGACAAAACCGTTGGATTTTTAAAGCTAGTACTTATAGAAGCCGAGATACAGACTTCCAACCTTTGGGTTTTTGGTGCACATATATGGAAACCAAAAGTTTGTATCTCGGTTAGTAAAAGAGCTACGACTTTGGGAATAGTCTCGTTGGATTCAGAACGTCAAAACTAAGATAAAACCGTTGGATTTTTAAAGCTAGTACTTATAGAAGCCGAGATACAGACTTCCAACCTTTGGGTTTTTGGTGCACATATATGGAAACCAAAAGTTTGTATCTCGGTTAGTAAAAGAGCTACGACTTTGGGAATAGTCTCGTTGGATTCAGAACGTCGAAACTAAGACAAAACCGTTGAATTTTTAAAGCTAGTACTTATAGAAGCCGAGATATAGACTTCCAAACTTTTGGTTTTTGGTGCACATATATGGAAACCAAAAGTTTGTATCTCGGTTAGTAAAAGAGCTACGACTTTGGAAATAGTCTCGTTGGATTCAGAACGTCAAAACTAAGATAAAACCGTTGGATTTTTAAAGCTAGTACTTATAGAAGCCGAGATACAGACTTCCAACCTTTGGGTTTTTGGTGCACATATATGGAAACCAAAAGTTTGTATCTCGGTTAGTAAAAGAGCTACGACTTTGGAAATAGTCTCGTTGGATTCAGAACGTCAAAACTAAGATAAAACCGTTGGATTTTTAAAGCTAGTACTTATAGAAGCCGAGATACAGACTTCCAACCTTTGGGTTTTTGGTGCACATATATGGAAACCAAAAGTTTGTATCTCGGTTAGTAAAAGAGCTACGACTTTGGGAATAGTCTCGTTGGATTCAGAACGTCGAAACTAAGACAAAACCGTTGAATTTTTAAAGCTAGTACTTATAGAAGCCGAGATATAGACTTCCAAACTTTTGGTTTTTGGTGCACATATATGGAAACCAAAAGTTTGTATCTCGGTTAGTAAAAAAGCTACGACTTTGGGAATAGTCTCGTTGGATTCAGAACGTCAAAACTAAAACAAAACCGTTGGATTTTTAAAGCTAGTACTTATAGAAGCCGAGATATAGACTTCCAAACTTTTGGTTTTTGGTGCACATAAAGGGAAACCAAAAGTTTGTATCTCGGTTAGTAAAAAAGCTACGACTTTGGGAACAGTCTCGTTGGATTCAGAACGTCAAAACTAAGACAAAACCGTTGGATTTTTAAAGCTAGTACTTATAGAAGCCGAGATATAGACTTCCAAACTTTTGGTTTTTGGTGCACATATATGGAAACCAAAAGTTTGTATCTCGGTTAGTAAAAGAGCTACGACTTTGGGAATAGTTTCGTTGGATTCAGAACGTCGAAACTAAGACAAAACCGTTGGATTTTTAAAGCTAGTACTTATAGAAGCCGAGATATAGACTTCCAAACTTTTGGTTTTTGGTGCACATATATGGAAACCAAAAGTTTGTATCTCGGTTAGTAAAAGAGCTACGACTTTGGGAATAGTTTCGTTGGATTCAGAACAACGAAACTAAGACAAAACCGTTGGATTTTTAAAGCTAGTACTTATAGAAGCCGAGATACAGACTTCCAACCTTTGGGTTTTTGGTGCACATATATGGAAACCAAAAGTTTGTATCTCGGTTAGTAAAAGAGCTACGACTTTGGGAATAGTCTCGTTGGATTCAGAACGTCGAAACTAAGATAAAACCGTTGCGTTTTTAAAGCTAGTACTTATAGAAGCCGAGATACAGACTTCCAACCTTTGGGTTTTTGGTGCACATATATGGAAACCAAAAGTTTGTATCTCGGTTAGTAAAAGAGCTACGACTTTGGGAATAGTCTCGTTGGATTCAGAACGTCAAAACTAAGATAAAACCGTTGGATTTTTAAAGCTAGTACTTATAGAAGCCGAGATACAGACTTCCAACCTTTGGGTTTTTGGTGCACATATATGGAAACCAAAAGTTTGTATCTCGGTTAGTAAAAGAGCTACGACTTTGGGAATAGTCTCGTTGGATTCAGAACGTCGAAACTAAGACAAAACCGTTGAATTTTTAAAGCTAGTACTTATAGAAGCCGAGATATAGACTTCCAAACTTTTGGTTTTTGGTGCACATATATGGAAACCAAAAGTTTGTATCTCGGTTAGTAAAAAAGCTACGACTTTGGGAATAGTTTCGTTGGATTCAGAACGTCAAAACTAAAACAAAACCGTTGGATTTTTAAAGCTAGTACTTATAGAAGCCGAGATATAGACTTCCAAACTTTTGGTTTTTGGTGCACATAAAGGGAAACCAAAAGTTTGTATCTCGGTTAGTAAAAAAGCTACGACTTTGGGAACAGTCTCGTTGGATTCAGAACGTCAAAACTAAGACAAAACCGTTGGATTTTTAAAGCTAGTACTTATAGAAGCCGAGATATAGACTTCCAAACTTTTGGTTTTTGGTGCACATATATGGAAACCAAAAGTTTGTATCTCGGTTAGTAAAAGAGCTACGACTTTGGGAATAGTTTCGTTGGATTCAGAACGTCGAAACTAAGACAAAACCGTTGGATTTTTAAAGCTAGTACTTATAGAAGCCGAGATATAGACTTCCAAACTTTTGGTTTTTGGTGCACATATATGGAAACCAAAAGTTTGTATCTCGGTTAGTAAAAGAGCTACGACTTTGGGAATAGTCTCGTTGGATTCAGAACGTCGAAACTAAGACAAAACCGTTGAATTTTTAAAGCTAGTACTTATAGAAGCCGAGATATAGACTTCCAAACTTTTGGTTTTTGGTGCACATATATGGAAACCAAAAGTTTGTATCTCGGTTAGTAAAAGAGCTACGACTTTGGGAATAGTCTCGTTCGATTCAGAACGTCGAAACTAAGACAAAACCGTTGAATTTTTAAAGCTAGTACTTATAGAAGCCGAGATATAGACTTCCAAACTTTTGGTTTTTGGTGCACATATATGGAAACCAAAAGTTTGTATCTCGGTTAGTAAAAAAGCTACGACTTTGGGAATAGTCTCGTTGGATTCAGAACGTCAAAACTAAGACAAAACCGTTGGATTTTTAAAGCTAGTACTTATAGAAGCCGAGATATAGACTTCCAAACTTTTGGTTTTTGGTGCACATATAGAAAAATCAAAAGTTTGTATCTCGGTTAGTAAAAAAGCTACGACTTTGGGAATAGTCTCGTTGGATTCAGAACGTCAAAACTAAGACAAAACCGTTAAATTTTTAAAGCTAGTACTTATAGAAGCCGAGATATAGACTTCCAAACTTTTGGTTTTTGGTGCACATATATGGAAACCAAAAGTTTGTATCTCGGTTAGTAAAAGAGCTACGACTTTGGGAATAGTCTCGTTCGATTTAGAACGTCGAAACTAAGACAAAACCGTTGAATTTTTAAAGCTAGTACTTATAGAAGCCGAGATATAGACTTCCAAACTTATCTCGGTTAGTAAAAGAGCTACGACTTTGGGAGTAGTCTCGTTGGATTCAGAACGTCGAAACTAAGACAAAACCGTTGGATTTTTAAAGCTAGTACTTATAGAAGCCGAGATATAGACTTCCAAACTTTTGGTTTTTGGTGCACATATATGGAAACCAAAAGTTTGTATCTCGGTTAGTAAAAAAGCTACGACTTTGGGAATAGCCTCGTTGGATTCAGAACGTCAAAACTAAAACAAAACCGTTGGATTTTTAAAGCTAGTACTTATAGAAGCCGAGATATAGACTTCCAAACTTTTGGTTTTTGGTGCACATAAAGGGAAACCAAAAGTTTGTATCTCGGTTAGTAAAAAAGCTACGACTTTGGGAATAGTCTCGTTGGATTCAGAACGTCAAAACTAAGACAAAACCGTTGGATTTTTAAAGCTAGTACTTATAGAAGCCGAGATATAGACTTCCAAACTTTTGGTTTTTGGTGCACATATATGGAAACCAAAAGTTTGTATCTCGGTTAGTAAAAGAGCTACGACTTTGGGAATAGTTTCGTTGGATTCAGAACGTCGAAACTAAGACAAAACCGTTGGATTTTTAAAGCTAGTACTTATAGAAGCCGAGATATAGACTTCCAAACTTTTGGTTTTTGGTGCACATATATGGAAACCAAAAGTTTGTATCTCGGTTAGTAAAAGAGCTACGACTTTGGGAATAGTCTCGTTGGATTCAGAACGTCGAAACTAAGACAAAACCGTTGAATTTTTAAAGCTAGTACCTATAGAAGCCGAGATATAGACTTCCAAACTTTTGGTTTTTGGTGCACATATATGGAAACCAAAAGTTTGTATCTCGATTAGTAAAAGAGCTACGACTTTGGGAATAGTCTCGTTCGATTCAAAACGTCGAAACTAAGACAAAACCGTTGAATTTTTAAAGCTAGTACTTATAGAAGCCGAGATACAGACTTCCAACCTTTGGGTTTTTGGTGCACATATATGGAAACCAAAAGTTTGTATCTCGGTTAGTAAAAGAGCTACGACTTTGGGAATAGTCTCGTTGGATTCAGAACGTCGAAACTAAGACAAAACCGTTGAATTTTTAAAGCTAGTACCTATAGAAGCCGAGATATAGACTTCCAAACTTTTGGTTTTTGGTGCACATATATGGAAACCAAAAGTTTGTATCTCGATTAGTAAAAGAGGTACGACTTTGGGAATAGTCTCGTTCGATTCAGAACGTCGAAACTAAGACAAAACCGTTGAATTTTTAAAGCTAGTACTTATAGAAGCCGAGATATAGACTTCCAAACTTTTGGTTTTTGGTGCACATATATGGAAACCAAAAGTTTGTATCTCGGTTAGTAAAAGAGCTACGACTTTGGGAATAGTCTCGTTGGATTCAGAACGTCGAAACTAAGATAAAGCCGTTGGATTTTTAAAGCTAGTACTTATAGAAGCCGAGATACAGACTTCCAACCTTTGGGTTTTTGGTGCACATATATGGAAACCAAAAGTTTGTATCTCAGTTAGTAAAAGAGCTACGACTTTGGGAATAGTCTCGTTGGATTCAAAACGTCGAAACTAAGACAAAACCGTTGGATTTTTAAAGCTAGTACTTATAGAAGCCGAGATATAGACTTCCAAACTTTTGGTTTTTGGTGCACATATAGAAAAATCAAAAGTTTGTATCTCGGTTAGTAAAAAAGCTACGACTTTGGGAATAGTCTCGTTGGATTCAGAACGTCAAAACTAAGACAAAACCGTTAAATTTTTAAAGCTAGTACTTATAGAAGCCGAGATATAGACTTCCAAACTTTTGGTTTTTGGTGCACATATATGGAAACCAAAAGTTTGTATCTCGGTTAGTAAAAGAGCTACGACTTTGGGAATAGTCTCGTTCGATTTAGAACGTCGAAACTAAGACAAAACCGTTGAATTTTTAAAGCTAGTACTTATAGAAGCCGAGATATAGACTTCCAAACTTATCTCGGTTAGTAAAAGAGCTACGACTTTGGGAGTAGTCTCGTTGGATTCAGAACGTCGAAACTAAGACAAAACCGTTGGATTTTTAAAGCTAGTACTTATAGAAGCCGAGATATAGACTTCCAAACTTTTGGTTTTTGGTGCACATATATGGAAACCAAAAGTTTGTATCTCGGTTAGTAAAAAAGCTACGACTTTGGGAATAGCCTCGTTGGATTCAGAACGTCAAAACTAAAACAAAACCGTTGGATTTTTAAAGCTAGTACTTATAGAAGCCGAGATATAGACTTCCAAACTTTTGGTTTTTGGTGCACATAAAGGGAAACCAAAAGTTTGTATCTCGGTTAGTAAAAAAGCTACGACTTTGGGAATAGTCTCGTTGGATTCAGAACGTCAAAACTAAGACAAAACCGTTGGATTTTTAAAGCTAGTACTTATAGAAGCCGAGATATAGACTTCCAAACTTTTGGTTTTTGGTGCACATATATGGAAACCAAAAGTTTGTATCTCGGTTAGTAAAAGAGCTACGACTTTGGGAATAGTTTCGTTGGATTCAGAACGTCGAAACTAAGACAAAACCGTTGGATTTTTAAAGCTAGTACTTATAGAAGCCGAGATATAGACTTCCAAACTTTTGGTTTTTGGTGCACATATATGGAAACCAAAAGTTTGTATCTCGGTTAGTAAAAGAGCTACGACTTTGGGAATAGTCTCGTTGGATTCAGAACGTCGAAACTAAGACAAAACCGTTGAATTTTTAAAGCTAGTACCTATAGAAGCCGAGATATAGACTTCCAAACTTTTGGTTTTTGGTGCACATATATGGAAACCAAAAGTTTGTATCTCGATTAGTAAAAGAGCTACGACTTTGGGAATAGTCTCGTTCGATTCAAAACGTCGAAACTAAGACAAAACCGTTGAATTTTTAAAGCTAGTACTTATAGAAGCCGAGATACAGACTTCCAACCTTTGGGTTTTTGGTGCACATATATGGAAACCAAAAGTTTGTATCTCGGTTAGTAAAAGAGCTACGACTTTGGGAATAGTCTCGTTGGATTCAGAACGTCGAAACTAAGACAAAACCGTTGAATTTTTAAAGCTAGTACCTATAGAAGCCGAGATATAGACTTCCAAACTTTTGGTTTTTGGTGCACATATATGGAAACCAAAAGTTTGTATCTCGATTAGTAAAAGAGGTACGACTTTGGGAATAGTCTCGTTCGATTCAGAACGTCGAAACTAAGACAAAACCGTTGAATTTTTAAAGCTAGTACTTATAGAAGCCGAGATATAGACTTCCAAACTTTTGGTTTTTGGTGCACATATATGGAAACCAAAAGTTTGTATCTCGGTTAGTAAAAGAGCTACGACTTTGGGAATAGTCTCGTTGGATTCAGAACGTCGAAACTAAGATAAAGCCGTTGGATTTTTAAAGCTAGTACTTATAGAAGCCGAGATACAGACTTCCAACCTTTGGGTTTTTGGTGCACATATATGGAAACCAAAAGTTTGTATCTCAGTTAGTAAAAGAGCTACGACTTTGGAAATAGTCTCGTTGGATTCAAAACGTCGAAACTAAGACAAAACCGTTGAATTTTTAAAGCTAGTACTTATAGAAGCCGAGATACAGACTTCCAACCTTTGGGTTTTTGGTGCACATATATGGAAACCAAAAGTTTGTATCTCGGTTAGTAAAAGAGCTACGACTTTGGGAATAGTCTCGTTGGATTCAGAACGTCGAAACTAAGACAAAACCGTTGAATTTTTAAAGCTAGTACCTATAGAAGCCGAGATATAGACTTCCAAACTTTTGGATTTTGGTGCACATAAATGGAAACCAAAAATTTGTATCTCGGTTAGTAAAAAAGCTACGACTTTGGGAATAGTCTCGTTGGATTCAGAACGTCAAAACTAAGACAAAACTGTTGGATTTTTAAAGCTAGTACTTATAGAAGTCGAGATATAGACTTCCAAACTTTTGGTTTTTGGTGCACATAAATGGAAACCAAAAGTTTGTATCTCGGTTAGTAAAAGAGCTACGACTTTGGGAATAGTCTCGTTCGATTCAGAACGTCGAAACTAAGACAAAACCGTTGAATTTTTAAAGCTAGAACTTATAGAAGCCGAGATATAGACTTCCAAACTTATCTCGGTTAGTAAAAGAGCTACGACTTTGGGAATAGCCTCGTTGGATTCAGAACGTCGAAACTAAGACAAAACCGTTGGATTTTTAAACCTAGTACTTATAGAAGCCGAGATATAGACTTCCAAACTTTTGGTTTTTGGTGCACATATATGGAAACCAAAAGTTTGTATCTCGGTTAGTAAAAGAGCTACGACTTTGGGAATAGTCTCGTTGGATTCAGAACGTCAAAACTAAGATAAAACCGTTGGATTTTTAAAGCTAGTACTTATAGAAGCCGAGATATAGACTTCCAAACTTTTGGTTTTTGGTGCACATATATGGAAACCAAAAATTTGTATCTCGGTTAGTAAAAAAGCTACGACTTTAAGAATAGTCTCGTTAGATTCAGAACGTCAAAACTAAGACAAAACCGTTAAATTTTTAAAGCTAGTACTTATAGAAGCCGAGATATAGACTTCCAAACTTTTGGTTTTTGGTGCACATAAATGGAAACCAAAAGTTTGTATCTCGGTTAGTAAAAGAGCTACGACTTTGGGAATAGTCTCGTTCGATTCAGAACGTCGAAACTAAGACAAAACCGTTGAATTTTTAAAGCTAGAACTTATAGAAGCCGAGATATAGACTTCCAAACTTATCTCGGTTAGTAAAAGAGCTACGACTTTGGGAATAGCCTCGTTGGATTCAGAACGTCGAAACTAAGACAAAACCGTTGGATTTTTAAACCTAGTACTTATAGAAGCCGAGATACAGACTTCCAACCTTTGGGTTTTTGGTGCACATATATGGAAACCAAAAGTTTGTATCTCGGTTAGTAAAAGAGCTACAACTTTGGGAATAGTCTCGTTGGATTCAGAACAACGAAAGTAAGACAAAACCGTTGGATTTTTAAAGCTAGTACTTATAGAAGCCGAGATATAGACTTCCAAACTTTTGGTTTTTGGTGCACATATATGGAAACCAAAAGTTTGTATCTCGGTTAGTAAAAGAGCTACGACTTTGGGAATAGTCTCGTTGGATTCAGAACGTCAAAACTAAGACAAAACCGTTGGATTTTTAAAGCTAGTACTTATAGAAGCCGAGATATAGACTTCCAAACTTTTGGTTTTTGGTGCACATATATGGAAACCAAAAGTTTGTATCTCGGTTAGTAAAAGAGCTACGACTTTGGGAATAGTTTCGTTGGATTCAGAACGTCGAAACTAAGACAAAACCGTTGGATTTTTAAAGCTAGTACTTATAGAAGCCGAGATACAGACTTCCAACCTTTGGGTTTTTGGTGCACATATATGGAAACCAAAAGTTTGTATCTCGGTTAGTAAAAGAGCTACGACTTTGGGAATAGTCTCGTTGGATTCAGAACGTCGAAACTAAGACAAAACCGTTGGATTTTTAAAGCTAGTACTTATAGAAGCCGAGATATAGACTTCCAAACTTTTGGTTTTTGGTGCACATATATGGAAACCAAAAGTTTGTATCTCGGTTAGTAAAAGAGCTACGACTTTGGGAATAGTCTCGTTGGATTCAGAACGTCGAAACTAAGACAAAACCGTTGAATTTTTAAAGCTAGTACTTATAGAAGATGAGATATAGACTTCCAAACTTTTGGTTTTTGGTGCACATATATGGAAACCAAAAGTTTGTATCTCGGTTAGTAAAAGAGCTACGACTTTGAAAATAGTTTCGTTGGATTCAGAACGTCGAAACTAAGACAAAACCGTTGGATTTTTAAAGCTAGTACTTATAGAAGCCGAGATATAGACTTCCAAACTTTTGGTTTTTGGTGCACATATATGGAAACCAAAAGTTTGTATCTCGGTTAGTAAAAGAGCTACGACTTTGGGAATAGTCTCGTTGGATTCAGAACGTCGAAACTAAGACAAAACCGTTAAATTTTTAAAGCTAGTACTTATAGAAGCCGAGATATAGACTTCCAAACTTTTGGTTTTTGGTGCACATATATGGAAACCAAAAGTTTGTATCTCGATTAGTAAAAGAGCTACGACTTTGGGAATAGTTTCGTTCGATTTAGAACGTCAAAACTAAGACAAAACCGTTGAATTTTTAAAGCTAGTACTTATAGAAGCCGAGATATAGACTTCCAAACTTTTGGTTTTTGGTGCACATATATGGAAACCAAAAGTTTGTATCTCGGTTAGTAAAAGAGCTACGACTTTGGGAATAGTCTCGTTGGATTCAGAACGTCGAAACTAAGATAAAACCGTTGGATTTTTAAAGCTAGTACTTATAGAAGCCGAGATACAGACTTCCAACCTTTGGGTTTTTGGTGCACATATATGGAAACCAAAAGTTTGTATCTCGGTTAGTAAAAGAGCTACGACTTTGGGAATAGTCTCGTTGGATTCAGAACGTCAAAACTAAGATAAAACCGTTGGATTTTTAAAGCTAGTACTTATAGAAGCCGAGATATAGACTTCCAAACTTTTGGTTTTTGGTGCACATATATGGAAACCAAAAGTTTGTATCTCGGTTAGTAAAAGAGCTACGACTTTGGGAATAGTCTCGTTGGATTCAGAACGTCGAAACTAAGATAAAACCGTTGAGTTTTTAAAGCTAGTACTTATAGAAGCCGAGATACAGACTTCCAACCTTTGGGTTTTTGGTGCACATATATGGAAACCAAAAGTTTGTATCTCGGTTAGTAAAAGAGCTACGACTTTGGAAATAGTCTCGTTGGATTCAGAACGTCAAAACTAAGATAAAACCGTTGGATTTTTAAAGCTAGTACTTATAGAAGCCGAGATACAGACTTCCAACCTTTGGGTTTTTGGTGCACATATATGGAAACCAAAAGTTTGTATCTCGGTTAGTAAAAGAGCTACGACTTTGGGAATAGTCTCGTTGGATTCAGAACGTCGAAACTAAGACAAAACCGTTGAATTTTTAAAGCTAGTACTTATAGAAGCCGAGATATAGACTTCCAAACTTTTGGTTTTTGGTGCACATATATGGAAACCAAAAGTTTGTATCTCGGTTAGTAAAAAAGCTACGACTTTGGGAATAGTCTCGTTGGATTCAGAACGTCAAAACTAAAACAAAACCGTTGGATTTTTAAAGCTAGTACTTATAGAAGCCGAGATACAGACTTCCAACCTTTGGGTTTTTGGTGCACATATATGGAAACCAAAAGTTTGTATCTCGGTTAGTAAAAAAGCTACGACTTTGGGAATAGTCTTGTTGGATTCAAAACAACGAAACTAAGACAAAACCGTTGGATTTTTAAAGCTAGTACTTATAGAAGCCGAGATATAGACTTCCAAACTTTTGGTTTTTGGTGCACATATATGGAAACCAAAAGTTTGTATCTCGGTTAGTAAAAAAGCTACGACTTTGGGAATATTCTCGTTGGATTCAGAACGTCAAAACTAAAACAAAACCGTTGGATTTTTAAAGCTAGTACTTATAGAAGCCGAGATATAGACTTCCAAACTTTTGGTTTTTGGTGCACATAAAGGGAAACCAAAAGTTTGTATCTCGGTTAGTAAAAAAGCTACGACTTTGGGAATAGTCTTGTTGGATTGAGAACGTCGAAACTAAGACAAAACCGTTGGATTTTTAAAGCTAGTACTTATAGAAGCCGAGATATAGACTTCCAAACTTTTGGTTTTTGGTGCAGATATATGGAAACCAAAAGTTTGTATCTCGGTTAGTAAAAAAGCTACGACTTTGGGAATATTCTCGTTGGATTCAGAACGTCAAAACTAAAACAAAACCGTTGGATTTTTAAAGCTAGTACTTATAGAAGCCGAGATATAGACTTCCAAACTTTTGGTTTTTGGTGCACGTATATGGAAACCAAAAGTCTGTATCTCGGTTAGTAAAAGAGCTACGACTTTGGGAATAGTCTCGTTGGATTCAGAACGTCGAAACTAAGACAAAACCGTTGAATTTTTAAAGCTAGTACTTATAGAAGCCGAGATATAGACTTCCAAACTTTTGGTTTTTGGTGCACATATATGGAAACCCAAAAGTTTGTATCTCGATTAGTAAAAGAGCTACGACTTTGGGAATAGTCTCGTTGGATTCAGAACGTCAAAACTAAGACAAAACCGTTGGATTTTTAAAGCTGAGTACTTATAGAAGTCGAGATATAGACTTCCAAACTTTTGGTTTTTTGGTGCACATATATGGAAACCAAAAGTTTGTATCTCGGTTAGTAAAAGAGCTACGACTTTGGGAATAGTCTCGTTGGATTCAGAACGTCGAAACTAAGATAAAACCGTTGGATTTTTAAAGCTAGTACTTATAGAAGCCGAGATACAGACTTCCAACCTTTGGGTTTTTGGTGCACATATATGGAAACCAAAGTTTGTATCTCAGTTAGTAAAAGAGCTACGACTTTGGGAATAGTCTCGTTGGATTCAAAACGTCGAAACTAAGACAAAACCGTTGGATTTTTAAAGCTAGTACTTATAGAAGCCGAGATATAGACTTCCAAACTTTTGGTTTTTGGGTGCACATATATGGAAACCAAAAGTTTGTATCTCGGTTAGTAAAAAAGCTACGACTTTGGGAATAGTCTCGTTGGATTCAGAACGTCAAAACTAAGACAAAACCGTTGGATTTTTAAAGCAAGTACTTATAGAAGCCGAGATATAGACTTCCAAACTTTTGGTTTTTTGGTGCACATATATGGAAACCAAAAGTTTGTATCTCGGTTAGTAAAAAGGCTACGACTTTGGGAATAGTCTCGTTGGATTCAGAACGTCAAAACTAAGACAAAACCGTTGGATTTTTAAAGCTAGTACTTATAGAAGCCGAGATATAGACTTCCAAACTTTTGATTTTTGGTGTACATATATGGGAAACCAAAAGTTTGTATCTCGGTTAGTAAAAGAGCTACGACTTTGGGAATAGTCTCGTTGGATTCAGAACGTCGAAACTAAGACAAAACCGTTGGATTTTTAAAGCTAGTACTTATAGAAGCCGAGATATAGACTTCCAAACTTTTGGTTTTTGGTGCACATATATGGAAACCAAAAGTTTGTATCTCGGTTAGTAAAAGAGCTACGACTTTGGGAATAGTCTCGTTGGATTCAGAACGTCGAAACTAAGATAAAACCGTTGAATTTTTAAAGCTAGTACTTATAGAAGCCGAGATACAGACTTCCAACCTTTGGGTTTTTGGTGCACATATATGGAAACCAAAAGTTTGTATCTCGGTTAATAAAAGAGCTACGACTTTGGGAATAGTCTCGTTGGATTTAGAACGTCGAATCTAAGACAAAACCGTTGGATTTTTAAAGCTAGTACTTATAGAAGCCGAGATATAGACTTCCAAACTTTTGGTTTTTGGTGCACATATATGGAAACCAAAAGTTTGTATCTCGATTAGTAAAAGAGCTACGACTTTGGGAATAGTCCTCGTTCAATTCAGACGTCGAAACTAAGACAAAACCGTTGAATTTTTAAAGCTAGTACTTATAGAAGCCGAGATATAGACTTCCAAACTTTTGGATTTGGTGCACATAAATGGAAACCAAAAATTTGTATCTCGGTTAGTAAAAAAGCTACGACTTTGGGAATAGTCTCGTTGGATTCAGAACGTCAAAACTAAGACAAAACCGTTGGATTTTTAAAGCTAGTACTTATAGAAGCCGAGATATAGACTTCCAAACTTTTGGTTTTTGGTGCACATATATGGAAACCAAAAGTTTGTATCTCGGTTAGTAAAAAAGCTACGACTTTGGGAATAGTCTCGTTGGATTCAGAACGTCAAAACTAAGACAAAACCGTTGGATTTTTAAAGCTAGTACTTATAGAAGCCGAGATATAGACTTCCAAACTTTTGGTTTTTTGGTGCACATATATGAAAACCAAAAGTTTGTATCTCGGTTAGTAAAAAGGCTACGACTTTGGGAATAGTCTCGTTGGATTCAGAACGTCAAAACTAAGACAATACCGTTGGATTTTTAAAGCTAGTACTTATAGAAGTCGAGATATAGACTTCCAAACTTTTGATTTTGTGGTGCACATATATGGAAACCAAAAGTTTGTATCTCGGTTAGTAAAAGAGCTACGACTTTGGGAATAGTCTCGTTGGATTCAGAACAACGAAACTAAGACAAAACCGTTGGATTTTTAAAGCTAGTACTTATAGAAGCCGAGATACAGACTTCCAACCTTTGGGTTTTTTGGTGCACATATATGGAAACCAAAAGTTTGTATCTCGATTAGTAAAAGAGCTACGACTTTGGGAATAGTTTCGTTCGATTTAGAACGTCAAAACTAAGACAAAACCGTTGAATTTTTAAAGCTAGTACTTATAGAAGCCGAGATATAGACTTCCAAACTTTTGGTTTTTGGTGCACATATATGGAAACCAAAAGTTTGTATCTCGGTTAGTAAAAGAGCTACGACCTTTGGGAATAGTCTCGTTGGATTCAGAACGTCGAAACTAAGATAAAACCGTTGGATTTTTAAAGCTAGTACTTATAGAAGCCGAGATACAGACTTCCAACCTTTGGGTTTTTGGTGCACATATATGGAAACCAAAAGTTTGTATCTCGGTTAGTAAAAGAGCTACGACTTTGGGAATAGTCTCGTTGGATTCAGAACGTCAAAACTAAGATAAAACCGTTGGATTTTTAAAGCTAGTACTTATAGAAGCCGAGATATAGACTTCCAAACTTTTGGTTTTTGGTGCACATATATGGAAACCAAAAGTTTGTATCTCGGTTAGTAAAAGAGCTACGACTTTGGGAATGGTCTCGTTGGATTCAGAACAACGAAACTAAGACAAAACCGTTGGATTTTTAAAGCTAGTACTTATAGAAGCCGAGATACAGACTTCCAACCTTTGGGTTTTTGGTGCACATATATGGAAACCAAAAGTTTGTATCTCGGTTAGTAAAAGAGCTACGACTTTGGGAATAGTCTCGTTGGATTCAGAACGTCGAAACTAAGATAAAACCGTTGAGTTTTTAAAGCTAGTACTTATAGAAGCCGAGATACAGACTTCCAACCTTTGGGTTTTTGGTGCACATATATGGAAACCAAAAGTTTGTATCTCGGTTAGTAAAAGAGCTACGACTTTGGGAATAGTCTCGTTGGATTCAGAACGTCGAAACTAAGACAAAACCGTTGAATTTTTAAAGCTAGTACTTATAGAAGCCGAGATATAGACTTCCAAACTTTTGGTTTTTGGTGCACATATATGGAAACCAAAAGTTTGTATCTCGGTTAGTAAAAGAGCTACGACTTTGGGAATAGTCTCGTTGGATTCAGAACGTCGAAACTAAGACAAAACCGTTGAATTTTTAAAGCTAGTACTTATAGAAGATGAGATATAGACTTCCAAACTTTTGGTTTTTGGTGCACATATATGGAAACCAAAAGTCTGTATCTCGGTTAGTAAAAGAGCTACGACTTTGGGAATAGTTTCGTTGGATTCAGAACGTCGAAACTAAGACAAAACCGTTGGATTTTTAAAGCTAGTACTTATAGAAGCCGAGATATAGACTTCCAAACTTTTGGTTTTTGGTGCACGTATATGGAAACCAAAAGTTTGTATCTCGGTTAGTAAAAGAGCTACGACTTTGGGAATAGTCTCGTTGGATTCAGAACGTCGAAACTAAGACAAAACCGTTGAATTTTTAAAGCTAGTACTTATAGAAGCCGAGATATAGACTTCCAAACTTTTGGTTTTTGGTGCACATATATGGAAACCAAAAGTTTGTATCTCGATTAGTAAAAGAGCTACGACTTTGGGAATAGTCTCGTTGGATTCAGAACGTCAAAACTAAGACAAAACCGTTGGATTTTTAAAGCTAGTACTTATAGAAGTCGAGATATAGACTTCCAAACTTTTGGTTTTTGGTGCACATATATGGAAACCAAAAGTTTGTATCTCGGTTAGTAAAAGAGCTACGACTTTGGGAATAGTCTCGTTGGATTCAGAACGTCGAAACTAAGATAAAACCGTTGGATTTTTAAAGCTAGTACTTATAGAAGCCGAGATATAGACTTCCAACCTTTGGGTTTTTGGTGCACATATATGGAAACCAAAAGTTTGTATCTCAGTTAGTGAAAGAGCTACGACTTTGGGAATAGTCTCGTTGGATTCAAAACGTCGAAACTAAGACAAAACCGTTAGATTTTTAAAGCTAGTACTTATAGAAGCCGAGATATAGACTTCCAAACTTTTGGTTTTTGGTGCACATATATGGAAACCAAAAGTTTGTATCTCGGTTAGTAAAAAAGCTACGACTTTGAGAATAGTCTCGTTGGATTCAGAACGTCAAAACTAAGACAAAACCGTTGGATTTTTAAAGCAAGTACTTATAGAAGCCGAGATATAGACTTCCAAACTTTTGGTTTTTGGTGCACATATATGGAAACCAAAAGTTTGTATCTCGGTTAGTAAAAAGGCTACGACTTTGGGAATAGTCTCGTTGGATTCAGAACGTCAAAACTAAGACAAAACCGTTGGATTTTTAAAGCTAGTACTTATAGAAGCCGAGATATAGACTTCCAAACTTTTGATTTTTGGTGCACATATATGGAAACCAAAAGTTTGTATCTCGGTTAGTAAAAGAGCTACGACTTTAAGAATAGTCTCGTTGGATTCAGAACGTCAAAACTAAGACAAAACCGTTGGATTTTTAAAGCTAGTACTTATAGAAGCCGAGATACAGACTTCCAACCTTTGGGTTTTTGGTGCACATATATGGAAACCAAAAGTTTGTATCTCGGTTAGTAAAAGAGCTACGTTTTTGGGAATAGTCTCGTTGGACTCAGAACAACGAAACTAAGACAAAACCGTTGAATTTTTAACGCTAGTACTTATAGAAGCCGAGATATAGACTTCCAAACTTTTGGTTTTTGGTGCACATATATGGAAACCAAAAGTTTGTATCTCGGTTAGTAAAAAAGCTACGACTTTGGGAATAGTCTCGTTGGATTCAGAACGTCAAAACTAAGACAAAACCGTTGGATTTTTAAAGCTAGTACTTATAGAAGCCGAGATATAGCCTTCCAAACTTTTGGTTTTTGGTGCACATATATGAAAACCAAAAGTTTGTATCTCGGTTAGTAAAAAGGCTACGACTTTGGGAATAGTCTCGTTGGATTCAGAACGTCAAAACTAAGACAAAACCGTTGGATTTTTAAAGCTAGTACTTATAGAAGTCGAGATATAGACTTCCAAACTTTTGATTTTTGGTGCACATATATGGAAACCAAAAGTTTGTATCTCGGTTAGTAAAAGAGCTACGACTTTGGGAATAGTCTCGTTGGATTCAGAACAACAAAACTAAGACAAAACCGTTGGATTTTTAAAGCTAGTACTTATAGAAGCCGAGATACAGACTTCCAACCTTTGGGTTTTTGGTGCACATATATGGAAACCAAAAGTTTGTATCTCGATTAGTAAAAGAGCTACGACTTTGGGAATAGTTTCGTTCGATTTAGAACGTCAAAACTAAGACAAAACCGTTGAATTTTTAAAGCTAGTACTTATAGAAGCCGAGATATAGACTTCCAAACTTTTGGTTTTTGGTGCACATATATGGAAACCAAAAGTTTGTATCTCGGTTAGTAAAAAAGCTACGACTTTGGGAATAGTCTCGTTGGATTCAGAACGTCAAAACTAAGACAAAACCGTTGGATTTTTAAAGCTAGTACTTATAGAAGCCGAGATATAGCCTTCCAAACTTTTGGTTTTTGGTGCACATATATGAAAACCAAAAGTTTGTATCTCGGTTAGTAAAAAGGCTACGACTTTGGGAATAGTCTCGTTGGATTCAGAACGTCAAAACTAAGACAAAACCGTTGGATTTTTAAAGCTAGTACTTATAGAAGTCGAGATATAGACTTCCAAACTTTTGATTTTTGGTGCACATATATGGAAACCAAAAGTTTGTATCTCGGTTAGTAAAAGAGCTACGACTTTGGGAATAGTCTCGTTGGATTCAGAACAACAAAACTAAGACAAAACCGTTGGATTTTTAAAGCTAGTACTTATAGAAGCCGAGATACAGACTTCCAACCTTTGGGTTTTTGGTGCACATATATGGAAACCAAAAGTTTGTATCTCGATTAGTAAAAGAGCTACGACTTTGGGAATAGTTTCGTTCGATTTAGAACGTCAAAACTAAGACAAAACCGTTGAATTTTTAAAGCTAGTACTTATAGAAGCCGAGATATAGACTTCCAAACTTTTGGTTTTTGGTGCACATATATGGAAACCAAAAGTTTGTATCTCGGTTAGTAAAAGAGCTACGACTTTGGGAATAGTCTCGTTGGATTCAGAACGTCGAAACTAAGATAAAACCGTTGGATTTTTAAAGCTAGTACTTATAGAAGCCGAGATACAGACTTCCAACCTTTGGGTTTTTGGTGCACATATATGGAAACCAAAAGTTTGTATCTCGGTTAGTAAAAGAGCTACGACTTTGGGAATAGTCTCGTTGGATTCAGAACGTCAAAACTAAGATAAAACCGTTGGATTTTTAAAGCTAGTACTTATAGAAGCCGAGATATAGACTTCCAAACTTTTGGTTTTTGGTGCACATATATGGAAACCAAAAGTTTGTATCTCGGTTAGTAAAAGAGCTACGACTTTGGAAATGGTCTCGTTGGATTCAGAACAACGAAACTAAGACAAAACCGTTGGATTTTTAAAGCTAGTACTTATAGAAGCCGAGATACAGACTTCCAACCTTTGGGTTTTTGGTGCACATATATGGAAACCAAAAGTTTGTATCTCGGTTAGTAAAAGAGCTACGACTTTGGGAATAGTCTCGTTGGATTCAGAACGTCGAAACTAAGATAAAACCGTTGAGTTTTTAAAGCTAGTACTTATAGAAGCCGAGATACAGACTTCCAACCTTTGGGTTTTTGGTGCACATATATGGAAACCAAAAGTTTGTATCTCGGTTAGTAAAAGAGCTACGACTTTGGAAATAGTCTCGTTGGATTCAGAACGTCAAAACTAAGATAAAACCGTTGGATTTTTAAAGCTAGTACTTATAGAAGCCGAGATACAGACTTCCAACCTTTGGGTTTTTGGTGCACATATATGGAAACCAAAAGTTTGTATCTCGGTTAGTAAAAGAGCTACGACTTTGGGAATAGTCTCGTTGGATTCAGAACGTCGAAACTAAGACAAAACCGTTGAATTTTTAAAGCTAGTACTTATAGAAGCCGAGATATAGACTTCCAAACTTTTGGTTTTTGGTGCACATATATGGAAACCAAAAGTTTGTATCTCGGTTAGTAAAAAAGCTACGACTTTGGGAATAGTCTCGTTGGATTCAGAACGTCAAAACTAAAACAAAACCGTTGGATTTTTAAAGCTAGTACTTATAGAAGCCGAGATATAGACTTCCAAACTTTTGGTTTTTGGTGCACATAAAGGGAAACCAAAAGTTTGTATCTCGGTTAGTAAAAAAGCTACGACTTTGGGAACAGTCTCGTTGGATTCAGAACGTCAAAACTAAGACAAAACCGTTGGATTTTTAAAGCTAGTACTTATAGAAGCCGAGATATAGACTTCCAAACTTTTGGTTTTTGGTGCACATATATGGAAACCAAAAGTTTGTATCTCGGTTAGTAAAAGAGCTACGACTTTGGGAATAGTTTCGTTGGATTCAGAACGTCGAAACTAAGACAAAACCGTTGGATTTTTAAAGCTAGTACTTATAGAAGCCGAGATATAGACTTCCAAACTTTTGGTTTTTGGTGCACATATATGGAAACCAAAAGTTTGTATCTCGGTTAGTAAAAGAGCTACGACTTTGGGAATAGTTTCGTTGGATTCAGAACAACGAAACTAAGACAAAACCGTTGGATTTTTAAAGCTAGTACTTATAGAAGCCGAGATACAGACTTCCAACCTTTGGGTTTTTGGTGCACATATATGGAAACCAAAAGTTTGTATCTCGGTTAGTAAAAGAGCTACGACTTTGGGAATAGTCTCGTTGGATTCAGAACGTCGAAACTAAGATAAAACCGTTGCGTTTTTAAAGCTAGTACTTATAGAAGCCGAGATACAGACTTCCAACCTTTGGGTTTTTGGTGCACATATATGGAAACCAAAAGTTTGTATCTCGGTTAGTAAAAGAGCTACGACTTTGGGAATAGTCTCGTTGGATTCAGAACGTCAAAACTAAGATAAAACCGTTGGATTTTTAAAGCTAGTACTTATAGAAGCCGAGATACAGACTTCCAACCTTTGGGTTTTTGGTGCACATATATGGAAACCAAAAGTTTGTATCTCGGTTAGTAAAAGAGCTACGACTTTGGGAATAGTCTCGTTGGATTCAGAACGTCGAAACTAAGACAAAACCGTTGAATTTTTAAAGCTAGTACTTATAGAAGCCGAGATATAGACTTCCAAACTTTTGGTTTTTGGTGCACATATATGGAAACCAAAAGTTTGTATCTCGGTTAGTAAAAAAGCTACGACTTTGGGAATAGTTTCGTTGGATTCAGAACGTCAAAACTAAAACAAAACCGTTGGATTTTTAAAGCTAGTACTTATAGAAGCCGAGATATAGACTTCCAAACTTTTGGTTTTTGGTGCACATAAAGGGAAACCAAAAGTTTGTATCTCGGTTAGTAAAAAAGCTACGACTTTGGGAACAGTCTCGTTGGATTCAGAACGTCAAAACTAAGACAAAACCGTTGGATTTTTAAAGCTAGTACTTATAGAAGCCGAGATATAGACTTCCAAACTTTTGGTTTTTGGTGCACATATATGGAAACCAAAAGTTTGTATCTCGGTTAGTAAAAGAGCTACGACTTTGGGAATAGTTTCGTTGGATTCAGAACGTCGAAACTAAGACAAAACCGTTGGATTTTTAAAGCTAGTACTTATAGAAGCCGAGATATAGACTTCCAAACTTTTGGTTTTTGGTGCACATATATGGAAACCAAAAGTTTGTATCTCGGTTAGTAAAAGAGCTACGACTTTGGGAATAGTCTCGTTGGATTCAGAACGTCGAAACTAAGACAAAACCGTTGAATTTTTAAAGCTAGTACTTATAGAAGCCGAGATATAGACTTCCAAACTTTTGGTTTTTGGTGCACATATATGGAAACCAAAAGTTTGTATCTCGGTTAGTAAAAGAGCTACGACTTTGGGAATAGTCTCGTTCGATTCAGAACGTCGAAACTAAGACAAAACCGTTGAATTTTTAAAGCTAGTACTTATAGAAGCCGAGATATAGACTTCCAAACTTTTGGTTTTTGGTGCACATATATGGAAACCAAAAGTTTGTATCTCGGTTAGTAAAAAAGCTACGACTTTGGGAATAGTCTCGTTGGATTCAGAACGTCAAAACTAAGACAAAACCGTTGGATTTTTAAAGCTAGTACTTATAGAAGCCGAGATATAGACTTCCAAACTTTTGGTTTTTGGTGCACATATAGAAAAATCAAAAGTTTGTATCTCGGTTAGTAAAAAAGCTACGACTTTGGGAATAGTCTCGTTGGATTCAGAACGTCAAAACTAAGACAAAACCGTTAAATTTTTAAAGCTAGTACTTATAGAAGCCGAGATATAGACTTCCAAACTTTTGGTTTTTGGTGCACATATATGGAAACCAAAAGTTTGTATCTCGGTTAGTAAAAGAGCTACGACTTTGGGAATAGTCTCGTTCGATTTAGAACGTCGAAACTAAGACAAAACCGTTGAATTTTTAAAGCTAGTACTTATAGAAGCCGAGATATAGACTTCCAAACTTATCTCGGTTAGTAAAAGAGCTACGACTTTGGGAGTAGTCTCGTTGGATTCAGAACGTCGAAACTAAGACAAAACCGTTGGATTTTTAAAGCTAGTACTTATAGAAGCCGAGATATAGACTTCCAAACTTTTGGTTTTTGGTGCACATATATGGAAACCAAAAGTTTGTATCTCGGTTAGTAAAAAAGCTACGACTTTGGGAATAGTCTCGTTGGATTCAGAACGTCAAAACTAAAACAAAACCGTTGGATTTTTAAAGCTAGTACTTATAGAAGCCGAGATATAGACTTCCAAACTTTTGGTTTTTGGTGCACATAAAGGGAAACCAAAAGTTTGTATCTCGGTTAGTAAAAAAGCTACGACTTTGGGAATAGTCTCGTTGGATTCAGAACGTCAAAACTAAGACAAAACCGTTGGATTTTTAAAGCTAGTACTTATAGAAGCCGAGATATAGACTTCCAAACTTTTGGTTTTTGGTGCACATATATGGAAACCAAAAGTTTGTATCTCGGTTAGTAAAAGAGCTACGACTTTGGGAATAGTTTCGTTGGATTCAGAACGTCGAAACTAAGACAAAACCGTTGGATTTTTAAAGCTAGTACTTATAGAAGCCGAGATATAGACTTCCAAACTTTTGGTTTTTGGTGCACATATATGGAAACCAAAAGTTTGTATCTCGGTTAGTAAAAGAGCTACGACTTTGGGAATAGTCTCGTTGGATTCAGAACGTCGAAACTAAGACAAAACCGTTGAATTTTTAAAGCTAGTACCTATAGAAGCCGAGATATAGACTTCCAAACTTTTGGTTTTTGGTGCACATATATGGAAACCAAAAGTTTGTATCTCGATTAGTAAAAGAGCTACGACTTTGGGAATAGTCTCGTTCGATTCAAAACGTCGAAACTAAGACAAAACCGTTGAATTTTTAAAGCTAGTACTTATAGAAGCCGAGATACAGACTTCCAACCTTTGGGTTTTTGGTGCACATATATGGAAACCAAAAGTTTGTATCTCGGTTAGTAAAAGAGCTACGACTTTGGGAATAGTCTCGTTGGATTCAGAACGTCGAAACTAAGACAAAACCGTTGAATTTTTAAAGCTAGTACCTATAGAAGCCGAGATATAGACTTCCAAACTTTTGGTTTTTGGTGCACATATATGGAAACCAAAAGTTTGTATCTCGATTAGTAAAAGAGGTACGACTTTGGGAATAGTCTCGTTCGATTCAGAACGTCGAAACTAAGACAAAACCGTTGAATTTTTAAAGCTAGTACTTATAGAAGCCGAGATATAGACTTCCAAACTTTTGGTTTTTGGTGCACATATATGGAAACCAAAAGTTTGTATCTCGGTTAGTAAAAGAGCTACGACTTTGGGAATAGTCTCGTTGGATTCAGAACGTCGAAACTAAGATAAAGCCGTTGGATTTTTAAAGCTAGTACTTATAGAAGCCGAGATACAGACTTCCAACCTTTGGGTTTTTGGTGCACATATATGGAAACCAAAAGTTTGTATCTCAGTTAGTAAAAGAGCTACGACTTTGGGAATAGTCTCGTTGGATTCAAAACGTCGAAACTAAGACAAAACCGTTGAATTTTTAAAGCTAGTACTTATAGAAGCCGAGATACAGACTTCCAACCTTTGGGTTTTTGGTGCACATATATGGAAACCAAAAGTTTGTATCTCGGTTAGTAAAAGAGCTACGACTTTGGGAATAGTCTCGTTGGATTCAGAACGTCGAAACTAAGACAAAACCGTTGAATTTTTAAAGCTAGTACCTATAGAAGCCGAGATATAGACTTCCAAACTTTTGGATTTTGGTGCACATAAATGGAAACCAAAAATTTGTATCTCGGTTAGTAAAAAAGCTACGACTTTGGGAATAGTCTCGTTGGATTCAGAACGTCAAAACTAAGACAAAACTGTTGGATTTTTAAAGCTAGTACTTATAGAAGTCGAGATATAGACTTCCAAACTTTTGGTTTTTGGTGCACATATATGGAAACCAAAAGTTTGTATCTCGGTTAGTAAAAGAGCTACGACTTTGGGAATAGTCTCGTTGGATTCAGAACGTCGAAACTAAGATAAAGCCGTTGGATTTTTAAAGCTAGTACTTATAGAAGCCGAGATACAGACTTCCAACCTTTGGGTTTTTGGTGCACATATATGGAAACCAAAAGTTTGTATCTCAGTTAGTAAAAGAGCTACGACTTTGGGAATAGTCTCGTTGGATTCAAAACGTCGAAACTAAGACAAAACCGTTGGATTTTTAAAGCTAGTACTTATAGAAGCCGAGATATAGACTTCCAAACTTTTGGTTTTTGGTGCACATATATGGAAACCAAAAGTTTGTATCTCGGTTAGTAAAAAAGCTACGACTTTGAAAATAGTCTCGTTGGATTCAGAACGTCAAAACTAAGACAAAACCGTTGGATTTTTAAAGCTAGTACTTATAGAAGCCGAGATATAGACTTCCAAACTTTTGGTTTTTGGTGCACATATAGGGAAACCAAAAGTTTGTATCTCGGTTAGTAAAAAAGCTACGACTTTGGGAATAGTCTCGTTAGATTCAGAACGTCAAAACTAAGACAAAACCGTTAAATTTTTAAAGCTAGTACTTATAGAAGCCGAGATATAGACTTCCAAACTTTTGGTTTTTGGTGCACATATATGGAAACCAAAAGTTTGTATCTCGGTTAGTAAAAGAGCTACGACTTTGGGAATAGTCTCGTTCGATTCAGAACGTCGAAACTAAGACAAAACCGTTGAATTTTTAAAGCTAGAACTTATAGAAGCCGAGATATAGACTTCCAAACTTATCTCGGTTAGTAAAAGAGCTACGACTTTGGGAATAGCCTCGTTGGATTCAGAACGTCGAAACTAAGACAAAACCGTTGGATTTTTAAACCTAGTACTTATAGAAGCCGAGATACAGACTTCCAACCTTTGGGTTTTTGGTGCACATATATGGAAACCAAAAGTTTGTATCTCGGTTAGTAAAAGAGCTACAACTTTGGGAATAGTCTCGTTGGATTCAGAACAACGAAAGTAAGACAAAACCGTTGGATTTTTAAAGCTAGTACTTATAGAAGCCGAGATATAGACTTCCAAACTTTTGGTTTTTGGTGCACATATATGGAAACCAAAAGTTTGTATCTCGGTTAGTAAAAGAGCTACGACTTTGGGAATAGTCTCGTTGGATTCAGAACGTCAAAACTAAGACAAAACCGTTGGATTTTTAAAGCTAGTACTTATAGAAGCCGAGATATAGACTTCCAAACTTTTGGTTTTTGGTGCACATATATGGAAACCAAAAGTTTGTATCTCGGTTAGTAAAAGAGCTACGACTTTGGGAATAGTTTCGTTGGATTCAGAACGTCGAAACTAAGACAAAACCGTTGGATTTTTAAAGCTAGTACTTATAGAAGCCGAGATACAGACTTCCAACCTTTGGGTTTTTGGTGCACATATATGGAAACCAAAAGTTTGTATCTCGGTTAGTAAAAGAGCTACGACTTTGGGAATAGTCTCGTTGGATTCAGAACGTCGAAACTAAGACAAAACCGTTGGATTTTTAAAGCTAGTACTTATAGAAGCCGAGATATAGACTTCCAAACTTTTGGTTTTTGGTGCACATATATGGAAACCAAAAGTTTGTATCTCGGTTAGTAAAAGAGCTACGACTTTGGGAATAGTCTCGTTGGATTCAGAACGTCGAAACTAAGACAAAACCGTTGAATTTTTAAAGCTAGTACTTATAGAAGATGAGATATAGACTTCCAAACTTTTGGTTTTTGGTGCACATATATGGAAACCAAAAGTTTGTATCTCGGTTAGTAAAAGAGCTACGACTTTGAAAATAGTTTCGTTGGATTCAGAACGTCGAAACTAAGACAAAACCGTTGGATTTTTAAAGCTAGTACTTATAGAAGCCGAGATATAGACTTCCAAACTTTTGGTTTTTGGTGCACATATATGGAAACCAAAAGTTTGTATCTCGGTTAGTAAAAGAGCTACGACTTTGGGAATAGTCTCGTTGGATTCAGAACGTCGAAACTAAGACAAAACCGTTAAATTTTTAAAGCTAGTACTTATAGAAGCCGAGATATAGACTTCCAAACTTTTGGTTTTTGGTGCACATATATGGAAACCAAAAGTTTGTATCTCGATTAGTAAAAGAGCTACGACTTTGGGAATAGTTTCGTTCGATTTAGAACGTCAAAACTAAGACAAAACCGTTGAATTTTTAAAGCTAGTACTTATAGAAGCCGAGATATAGACTTCCAAACTTTTGGTTTTTGGTGCACATATATGGAAACCAAAAGTTTGTATCTCGGTTAGTAAAAGAGCTACGACTTTGGGAATAGTCTCGTTGGATTCAGAACGTCGAAACTAAGATAAAACCGTTGGATTTTTAAAGCTAGTACTTATAGAAGCCGAGATACAGACTTCCAACCTTTGGGTTTTTGGTGCACATATATGGAAACCAAAAGTTTGTATCTCGGTTAGTAAAAGAGCTACGACTTTGGGAATAGTCTCGTTGGATTCAGAACGTCAAAACTAAGATAAAACCGTTGGATTTTTAAAGCTAGTACTTATAGAAGCCGAGATATAGACTTCCAAACTTTTGGTTTTTGGTGCACATATATGGAAACCAAAAGTTTGTATCTCGGTTAGTAAAAGAGCTACGACTTTGGGAATAGTCTCGTTGGATTCAGAACGTCGAAACTAAGATAAAACCGTTGAGTTTTTAAAGCTAGTACTTATAGAAGCCGAGATACAGACTTCCAACCTTTGGGTTTTTGGTGCACATATATGGAAACCAAAAGTTTGTATCTCGGTTAGTAAAAGAGCTACGACTTTGGAAATAGTCTCGTTGGATTCAGAACGTCAAAACTAAGATAAAACCGTTGGATTTTTAAAGCTAGTACTTATAGAAGCCGAGATACAGACTTCCAACCTTTGGGTTTTTGGTGCACATATATGGAAACCAAAAGTTTGTATCTCGGTTAGTAAAAGAGCTACGACTTTGGGAATAGTCTCGTTGGATTCAGAACGTCGAAACTAAGACAAAACCGTTGAATTTTTAAAGCTAGTACTTATAGAAGCCGAGATATAGACTTCCAAACTTTTGGTTTTTGGTGCACATATATGGAAACCAAAAGTTTGTATCTCGGTTAGTAAAAAAGCTACGACTTTGGGAATAGTCTCGTTGGATTCAGAACGTCAAAACTAAAACAAAACCGTTGGATTTTTAAAGCTAGTACTTATAGAAGCCGAGATATAGACTTCCAAACTTTTGGTTTTTGGTGCACATAAAGGGAAACCAAAAGTTTGTATCTCGGTTAGTAAAAAAGCTACGACTTTGGGAACAGTCTCGTTGGATTCAGAACGTCAAAACTAAGACAAAACCGTTGGATTTTTAAAGCTAGTACTTATAGAAGCCGAGATATAGACTTCCAAACTTTTGGTTTTTGGTGCACATATATGGAAACCAAAAGTTTGTATCTCGGTTAGTAAAAGAGCTACGACTTTGGGAATAGTTTCGTTGGATTCAGAACGTCGAAACTAAGACAAAACCGTTGGATTTTTAAAGCTAGTACTTATAGAAGCCGAGATATAGACTTCCAAACTTTTGGTTTTTGGTGCACATATATGGAAACCAAAAGTTTGTATCTCGGTTAGTAAAAGAGCTACGACTTTGGGAATAGTTTCGTTGGATTCAGAACAACGAAACTAAGACAAAACCGTTGGATTTTTAAAGCTAGTACTTATAGAAGCCGAGATACAGACTTCCAACCTTTGGGTTTTTGGTGCACATATATGGAAACCAAAAGTTTGTATCTCGGTTAGTAAAAGAGCTACGACTTTGGGAATAGTCTCGTTGGATTCAGAACGTCGAAACTAAGATAAAACCGTTGAGTTTTTAAAGCTAGTACTTATAGAAGCCGAGATACAGACTTCCAACCTTTGGGTTTTTGGTGCACATATATGGAAACCAAAAGTTTGTATCTCGGTTAGTAAAAGAGCTACGACTTTGGGAATAGTCTCGTTGGATTCAGAACGTCAAAACTAAGATAAAACCGTTGGATTTTTAAAGCTAGTACTTATAGAAGCCGAGATACAGACTTCCAACCTTTGGGTTTTTGGTGCACATATATGGAAACCAAAAGTTTGTATCTCGGTTAGTAAAAGAGCTACGACTTTGGGAATAGTCTCGTTGGATTCAGAACGTCGAAACTAAGACAAAACCGTTGAATTTTTAAAGCTAGTACTTATAGAAGCCGAGATATAGACTTCCAAACTTTTGGTTTTTGGTGCACATATATGGAAACCAAAAGTTTGTATCTCGGTTAGTAAAAGAGCTACGACTTTGGGAATAGTTTCGTTGGATTCAGAACGTCGAAACTAAGACAAAACCGTTGGATTTTTAAAGCTAGTACTTATAGAAGCCGAGATATAGACTTCCAAACTTTTGGTTTTTGGTGCACATAAAGGGAAACCAAAAGTTTGTATCTCGGTTAGTAAAAAAGCTACGACTTTGGGAACAGTCTCGTTGGATTCAGAACGTCAAAACTAAGACAAAACCGTTGGATTTTTAAAGCTAGTACTTATAGAAGCCGAGATATAGACTTCCAAACTTTTGGTTTTTGGTGCACATATATAGAAACCAAAAGTTTGTATCTCGGTTAGTAAAAGAGCTACGACTTTGGGAATAGTTTCGTTGGATTCAGAACGTCGAAACTAAGACAAAACCGTTGGATTTTTAAAGCTAGTACTTATAGAAGCCGAGATATAGACTTCCAAACTTTTGGTTTTTGGTGCACATATATGGAAACCAAAAGTTTGTATCTCGGTTAGTAAAAGAGCTACGACTTTGGGAATAGTCTCGTTGGATTCAGAACGTCGAAACTAAGACAAAACCGTTGAATTTTTAAAGCTAGTACTTATAGAAGCCGAGATATAGACTTCCAAACTTTTGGTTTTTGGTGCACATATATGGAAACCAAAAGTTTGTATCTCGGTTAGTAAAAGAGCTACGACTTTGGGAATAGTCTCGTTCGATTCAGAACGTCGAAACTAAGACAAAACCGTTGAATTTTTAAAGCTAGTACTTATAGAAGCCGAGATATAGACTTCCAAACTTTTGGTTTTTGGTGCACATATATGGAAACCAAAAGTTTGTATCTCGGTTAGTAAAAAAGCTACGACTTTGGGAATAGTCTCGTTGGATTCAGAACGTCAAAACTAAGACAAAACCGTTGGATTTTTAAAGCTAGTACTTATAGAAGCCGAGATATAGACTTCCAAACTTTTGGTTTTTGGTGCACATATAGAAAAATCAAAAGTTTGTATCTCGGTTAGTAAAAAAGCTACGACTTTGGGAATAGTCTCGTTGGATTCAGAACGTCAAAACTAAGACAAAACCGTTAAATTTTTAAAGCTAGTACTTATAGAAGCCGAGATATAGACTTCCAAACTTTTGGTTTTTGGTGCACATATATGGAAACCAAAAGTTTGTATCTCGGTTAGTAAAAGAGCTACGACTTTGGGAATAGTCTCGTTCGATTTAGAACGTCGAAACTAAGACAAAACCGTTGAATTTTTAAAGCTAGTACTTATAGAAGCCGAGATATAGACTTCCAAACTTATCTCGGTTAGTAAAAGAGCTACGACTTTGGGAGTAGTCTCGTTGGATTCAGAACGTCGAAACTAAGACAAAACCGTTGGATTTTTAAAGCTAGTACTTATAGAAGCCGAGATATAGACTTCCAAACTTTTGGTTTTTGGTGCACATATATGGAAACCAAAAGTTTGTATCTCGGTTAGTAAAAGAGCTACGACTTTGGGAATAGTCTCGTTGGATTCAGAACGTCGAAACTAAGATAAAACCGTTGGATTTTTAAAGCTAGTACTTATAGAAGCCGAGATACAGACTTCCAACCTTTGGGTTTTTGGTGCACATATATGGAAACCAAAAGTTTGTATCTCGGTTAGTAAAAAAGCTACGACTTTGGGAATAGTCTCGTTGGATTCAGAACGTCAAAACTAAAACAAAACCGTTGGATTTTTAAAGCTAGTACTTATAGAAGCCGAGATATAGACTTCCAAACTTTTGGTTTTTGGTGCACATAAAGGGAAACCAAAAGTTTGTATCTCGGTTAGTAAAAAAGCTACGACTTTGGGAATAGTCTCGTTGGATTCAGAACGTCAAAACTAAGACAAAACCGTTGGATTTTTAAAGCTAGTGCTTATAGAAGCCGAGATATAGACTTCCAAACTTTTGGTTTTTGGTGCACATATATGGAAACCAAAAGTTTGTATCTCGGTTAGTAAAAGAGCTACGACTTTGGGAATAGTTTCGTTGGATTCAGAACGTCGAAACTAAGACAAAACCGTTGGATTTTTAAAGCTAGTACTTATAGAAGCCGAGATATAGACTTCCAAACTTTTGGTTTTTGGTGCACATATATGGAAACCAAAAGTTTGTATCTCGGTTAGTAAAAGAGCTACGACTTTGGGAATAGTCTCGTTGGATTCAGAACGTCGAAACTAAGACAAAACCGTTGAATTTTTAAAGCTAGTACCTATAGAAGCCGAGATATAGACTTCCAAACTTTTGGTTTTTGGTGCACATATATGGAAACCAAAAGTTTGTATCTCGATTAGTAAAAGAGCTACGACTTTGGGAATAGTCTCGTTCGATTCAAAACGTCGAAACTAAGACAAAACCGTTGAATTTTTAAAGCTAGTACTTATAGAAGCCGAGATACAGACTTCCAACCTTTGGGTTTTTGGTGCACATATATGGAAACCAAAAGTTTGTATCTCAATTAGTAAAAGAGCTACGACTTTGGGAATAGTCTCGTTGGATTCAGAACGTCGAAACTAAGACAAAACCGTTGAATTTTTAAAGCTAGTACCTATAGAAGCCGAGATATAGACTTCCAAACTTTTGGTTTTTGGTGCACATATATGGAAACCAAAAGTTTGTATCTCGATTAGTAAAAGAGGTACGACTTTGGGAATAGTCTCGTTCGATTCAGAACGTCGAAACTAAGACAAAACCGTTGAATTTTTAAAGCTAGTACTTATAGAAGCCGAGATATAGACTTCCAAACTTTTGGATTTTGGTGCACATAAATGGAAACCAAAAATTTGTATCTCGGTTAGTAAAAAAGCTACGACTTTGGGAATAGTCTCGTTGGATTCAGAACGTCAAAACTAAGACAAAACCGTTGGATTTTTAAAGCTAGTACTTATAGAAGTCGAGATATAGACTTCCAAACTTTTGGTTTTTGGTGCACATATATGGAAACCAAAAGTTTGTATCTCGGTTAGTAAAAGAGCTACGACTTTGGGAATAGTCTCGTTGGATTCAGAACGTCGAAACTAAGATAAAGCCGTTGGATTTTTAAAGCTAGTACTTATAGAAGCCGAGATACAGACTTCCAACCTTTGGGTTTTTGGTGCACATATATGGAAACCAAAAGTTTGTATCTCAGTTAGTAAAAGAGCTACGACTTTGGGAATAGTCTCGTTGGATTCAAAACGTCGAAACTAAGACAAAACCGTTGGATTTTTAAAGCTAGTACTTATAGAAGCCGAGATATAGACTTCCAAACTTTTGGTTTTTGGTGCACATATATGGAAACCAAAAGTTTGTATCTCGGTTAGTAAAAAAGCTACGACTTTGAAAATAGTCTCGTTGGATTCAGAACGTCAAAACTAAGACAAAACCGTTGGATTTTTAAAGCTAGTACTTATAGAAGCCGAGATATAGACTTCCAAACTTTTGGTTTTTGGTGCACATATAGGGAAACCAAAAGTTTGTATCTCGGTTAGTAAAAAAGCTACGACTTTGGGAATAGTCTCGTTAGATTCAGAACGTCAAAACTAAGACAAAACCGTTAAATTTTTAAAGCTAGTACTTATAGAAGCCGAGATATAGACTTCCAAACTTTTGGTTTTTGGTGCACATATATGGAAACCAAAAGTTTGTATCTCGGTTAGTAAAAGAGCTACGACTTTGGGAATAGTCTCGTTCGATTCAGAACGTCGAAACTAAGACAAAACCGTTGAATTTTTAAAGCTAGAACTTATAGAAGCCGAGATATAGACTTCCAAACTTATCTCGGTTAGTAAAAGAGCTACGACTTTGGGAATAGTTTCGTTGGATTCAGAACGTCGAAACTAAGACAAAACCGTTAGATTTTTAAAGCTAGTACTTATAGAAGCCGAGATATAGACTTCCAAACTTTTGGTTTTTGGTGCACGTATATGGAAACCAAAAGTTTGTATCTCGGTTAGTAAAAGAGCTACGACTTTGGAAATAGTCTCGTTGGATTCAGAACGTCGAAACTAAGACAAAACCGTTGAATTTTTAAAGCTAGTACTTATAGAAGCCGAGATATAGACTTCCAAACTTTTGGTTTTTGGTGCACATATATGGAAACCAAAAGTTTGTATCTCGATTAGTAAAAGAGCTACGACTTTGGGAATAGTCTCGTTGGATTCAGAACGTCAAAACTAAGACAAAACCGTTGGATTTTTAAAGCTAGTACTTATAGAAGTCGAGATATAGACTTCCAAACTTTTGGTTTTTGGTGCACATATATGGAAACCAAAAGTTTGTATCTCGGTTAGTAAAAGAGCTACGACTTTGGGAATAGTCTCGTTGGATTCAGAACGTCGAAACTAAGATAAAACCGTTGGATTTTTAAAGCTAGTACTTATAGAAGCCGAGATACAGACTTCCAACCTTTGGGTTTTTGGTGCACATATATGGAAACCAAAAGTTTGTATCTCGGTTAGTAAAAGAGCTACGACTTTGGGAATAGTCTCGTTGGATTCAGAACGTCGAAACTAAGATAAAACCGTTGGATTTTTAAAGCTAGTACTTATAGAAGCCGAGATACAGACTTCCAACCTTTGGGTTTTTGGTGCACATATATGGAAACCAAAAGTTTGTATCTCGGTTAGTAAAAAAGCTACGACTTTGGGAATAGTCTTGTTGGATTCAAAACAACGAAACTAAGACAAAACCGTTGGATTTTTAAAGCTAGTACTTATAGAAGCCGAGATATAGACTTCCAAACTTTTGGTTTTTGGTGCACATATATGGAAACCAAAAGTTTGTATCTCGGTTAGTAAAAAAGCTACGACTTTGGGAATATTCTCGTTGGATTCAGAACGTCAAAACTAAAACAAAACCGTTGGATTTTTAAAGCTAGTACTTATAGAAGCCGAGATATAGACTTCCAAACTTTTGGTTTTTGGTGCACATAAAGGGAAACCAAAAGTTTGTATCTCGGTTAGTAAAAAAGCTACGACTTTGGGAATATTCTCGTTGGATTCAGAACGTCAAAACTAAAACAAAACCGTTGGATTTTTAAAGCTAGTACTTATAGAAGCCGAGATATAGACTTCCAAACTTTTGGTTTTTGGTGCACATAAAGGGAAACCAAAAGTTTGTATCTCGGTTAGTAAAAAAGCTACGACTTTGGGAATAGTCTTGTTGGATTGAGAACGTCGAAACTAAGACAAAACCGTTGGATTTTTAAAGCTAGTACTTATAGAAGCCGAGATATAGACTTCCAAACTTTTGGTTTTTGGTGCACGTATATGGAAACCAAAAGTCTGTATCTCGGTTAGTAAAAGAGCTACGACTTTGGGAATAGTTTCGTTGGATTCAGAACGTCGAAACTAAGACAAAACCGTTGGATTTTTAAAGCTAGTACTTATAGAAGCCGAGATATAGACTTCCAAACTTTTGGTTTTTGGTGCACGTATATGGAAACCAAAAGTTTGTATCTCGGTTAGTAAAAGAGCTACGACTTTGGGAATAGTCTCGTTGGATTCAGAACGTCGAAACTAAGACAAAACCGTTGAATTTTTAAAGCTAGTACTTATAGAAGCCGAGATATAGACTTCCAAACTTTTGGTTTTTGGTGCACATATATGGAAACCAAAAGTTTGTATCTCGATTAGTAAAAGAGCTACGACTTTGGGAATAGTCTCGTTGGATTCAGAACGTCAAAACTAAGACAAAACCGTTGGATTTTTAAAGCTAGTACTTATAGAAGTCGAGATATAGACTTCCAAACTTTTGGTTTTTGGTGCACATATATGGAAACCAAAAGTTTGTATCTCGGTTAGTAAAAGAGCTACGACTTTGGGAATAGTCTCGTTGGATTCAGAACGTCGAAACTAAGATAAAACCGTTGCATTTTTAAAGCTAGTACTTATAGAAGCCGAGATACAGACTTCCAACCTTTGGGTTTTTGGTGCACATATATGGAAACCAAAAGTTTGTATCTCAGTTAGTAAAAGAGCTACGACTTTGGGAATAGTCTCGTTGGATTCAAAACGTCGAAACTAAGACAAAACCGTTGGATTTTTAAAGCTAGTACTTATAGAAGCCGAGATATAGACTTCCAAACTTTTGGTTTTTGGTGCACATATATGGAAACCAAAAGTTTGTATCTCGGTTAGTAAAAAAGCTACGACTTTGGGAATAGTCTCGTTGGATTCAGAACGTCAAAACTAAGACAAAACCGTTGGATTTTTAAAGCAAGTACTTATAGAAGCCGAGATATAGACTTCCAAACTTTTGGTTTTTGGTGCACATATATGGAAACCAAAAGTTTGTATCTCGGTTAATAAAAGAGCTACGACTTTGGGAATAGTCTCGTTGGATTTAGAACGTCGAATCTAAGACAAAACCGTTGGATTTTTAAAGCTAGTACTTATAGAAGCCGAGATATAGACTTCCAAACTTTTGGTTTTTGGTGCACATATATGGAAACCAAAAGTTTGTATCTCGATTAGTAAAAGAGCTACGACTTTGGGAATAGTCTCGTTCAATTCAGAACGTCGAAACTAAGACAAAACCGTTGAATTTTTAAAGCTAGTACTTATAGAAGCCGAGATATAGACTTCCAAACTTTTGGATTTTGGTGCACATAAATGGAAACCAAAAATTTGTATCTCGGTTAGTAAAAAAGCTACGACTTTGGGAATAGTCTCGTTGGATTCAGAACGTCAAAACTAAGACAAAACCGTTGGATTTTTAAAGCTAGTACTTATAGAAGCCGAGATATAGACTTCCAAACTTTTGGTTTTTGGTGCACATATATGGAAACCAAAAGTTTGTATCTCGGTTAGTAAAAAAGCTACGACTTTGGGAATAGTCTCGTTGGATTCAGAACGTCAAAACTAAGACAAAACCGTTGGATTTTTAAAGCTAGTACTTATAGAAGCCGAGATATAGACTTCCAAACTTTTGGTTTTTGGTGCACATATATGAAAACCAAAAGTTTGTATCTCGGTTAGTAAAAAGGCTACGACTTTGGGAATAGTCTCGTTGGATTCAGAACGTCAAAACTAAGACAAAACCGTTGGATTTTTAAAGCTAGTACTTATAGAAGTCGAGATATAGACTTCCAAACTTTTGATTTTTGGTGCACATATATGGAAACCAAAAGTTTGTATCTCGGTTAGTAAAAAGGCTACGACTTTGGGAATAGTCTCGTTGGATTCAGAACGTCAAAACTAAGACAAAACCGTTGGATTTTTAAAGCTAGTACTTATAGAAGCCGAGATACAGACTTCCAACCTTTGGGTTTTTGGTGCACATATATGGAAACCAAAAGTTTGTATCTCGATTAGTAAAAGAGCTACGACTTTGGGAATAGTTTCGTTCGATTTAGAACGTCAAAACTAAGACAAAACCGTTGAATTTTTAAAGCTAGTACTTATAGAAGCCGAGATATAGACTTCCAAACTTTTGGTTTTTGGTGCACATATATGGAAACCAAAAGTTTGTATCTCGGTTAGTAAAAGAGCTACGACTTTGGGAATAGTCTCGTTGGATTCAGAACGTCGAAACTAAGACAAAACCGTTGAATTTTTAAAGCTAGTACTTATAGAAGCCGAGATATAGACTTCCAAACTTATCTCGGTTAGTAAAAGAGCTACGACTTTGGGAGTAGTCTCGTTGGATTCAGAACGTCGAAACTAAGACAAAACCGTTGGATTTTTAAAGCTAGTACTTATAGAAGCCGAGATATAGACTTCCAAACTTTTGGTTTTTGGTGCACATATATGGAAACCAAAAGTTTGTATCTCGGTTAGTAAAAGAGCTACGACTTTGGGAATAGTCTCGTTGGATTCAGAACGTCGAAACTAAGATAAAACCGTTGGATTTTTAAAGCTAGTACTTATAGAAGCCGAGATACAGACTTCCAACCTTTGGGTTTTTGGTGCACATATATGGAAACCAAAAGTTTGTATCTCGGTTAGTAAAAAAGCTACGACTTTGGGAATAGTCTCGTTGGATTCAGAACGTCAAAACTAAAACAAAACCGTTGGATTTTTAAAGCTAGTACTTATAGAAGCCGAGATATAGACTTCCAAACTTTTGGTTTTTGGTGCACATAAAGGGAAACCAAAAGTTTGTATCTCGGTTAGTAAAAAAGCTACGACTTTGGGAATAGTCTCGTTGGATTCAGAACGTCAAAACTAAGACAAAACCGTTGGATTTTTAAAGCTAGTACTTATAGAAGCCGAGATATAGACTTCCAAACTTTTGGTTTTTGGTGCACATATATGGAAACCAAAAGTTTGTATCTCGGTTAGTAAAAGAGCTACGACTTTGGGAATAGTTTCGTTGGATTCAGAACGTCGAAACTAAGACAAAACCGTTGGATTTTTAAAGCTAGTACTTATAGAAGCCGAGATATAGACTTCCAAACTTTTGGTTTTTGGTGCACATATATGGAAACCAAAAGTTTGTATCTCGGTTAGTAAAAGAGCTACGACTTTGGGAATAGTCTCGTTGGATTCAGAACGTCGAAACTAAGACAAAACCGTTGAATTTTTAAAGCTAGTACCTATAGAAGCCGAGATATAGACTTCCAAACTTTTGGTTTTTGGTGCACATATATGGAAACCAAAAGTTTGTATCTCGATTAGTAAAAGAGCTACGACTTTGGGAATAGTCTCGTTCGATTCAAAACGTCGAAACTAAGACAAAACCGTTGAATTTTTAAAGCTAGTACTTATAGAAGCCGAGATACAGACTTCCAACCTTTGGGTTTTTGGTGCACATATATGGAAACCAAAAGTTTGTATCTCGGTTAATAAAAGAGCTACGACTTTGGGAATAGTCTCGTTGGATTCAGAACGTCGAAAATAAGACAAAACCGTTGAATTTTTAAAGCTAGTACCTATAGAAGCCGAGATATAGACTTCCAAACTTTTGGTTTTTGGTGCACATATATGGAAACCAAAAGTTTGTATCTCGATTAGTAAAAGAGGTACGACTTTGGGAATAGTCTCGTTCGATTCAGAACGTCGAAACTAAGACAAAACCGTTGAATTTTTAAAGCTAGTACTTATAGAAGCCGAGATATAGACTTCCAAACTTTTGGATTTTGGTGCACATAAATGGAAACCAAAAATTTGTATCTCGGTTAGTAAAAAAGCTACGACTTTGGGAATAGTCTCGTTGGATTCAGAACGTCAAAACTAAGACAAAACCGTTGGATTTTTAAAGCTAGTACTTATAGAAGTCGAGATATAGACTTCCAAACTTTTGGTTTTTGGTGCACATATATGGAAACCAAAAGTTTGTATCTCGGTTAGTAAAAGAGCTACGACTTTGGGAATAGTCTCGTTGGATTCAGAACGTCGAAACTAAGATAAAGCCGTTGGATTTTTAAAGCTAGTACTTATAGAAGCCGAGATACAGACTTCCAACCTTTGGGTTTTTGGTGCACATATATGGAAACCAAAAGTTTGTATCTCAGTTAGTAAAAGAGCTACGACTTTGGGAATAGTCTCGTTGGATTCAAAACGTCGAAACTAAGACAAAACCGTTGGATTTTTAAAGCTAGTACTTATAGAAGCCGAGATATAGACTTCCAAACTTTTGGTTTTTGGTGCACATATATGGAAACCAAAAGTTTGTATCTCGGTTAGTAAAAAAGCTACGACTTTGAAAATAGTCTCGTTGGATTCAGAACGTCAAAACTAAGACAAAACCGTTGGATTTTTAAAGCTAGTACTTATAGAAGCCGAGATATAGACTTCCAAACTTTTGGTTTTTGGTGCACATATAGGGAAACCAAAAGTTTGTATCTCGGTTAGTAAAAAAGCTACGACTTTGGGAATAGTCTCGTTAGATTCAGAACGTCAAAACTAAGACAAAACCGTTAAATTTTTAAAGCTAGTACTTATAGAAGCCGAGATATAGACTTCCAAACTTTTGGTTTTTGGTGCACATATATGGAAACCAAAAGTTTGTATCTCGGTTAGTAAAAGAGCTACGACTTTGGGAATAGTCTCGTTCGATTCAGAACGTCGAAACTAAGACAAAACCGTTGAATTTTTAAAGCTAGAACTTATAGAAGCCGAGATATAGACTTCCAAACTTATCTCGGTTAGTAAAAGAGCTACGACTTTGGGAATAGTTTCGTTGGATTCAGAACGTCGAAACTAAGACAAAACCGTTGGATTTTTAAAGCTAGTACTTATAGAAGCCGAGATATAGACTTCCAAACTTTTGGTTTTTGGTGCACATATATGGAAACCAAAAGTTTGTATCTCGATAAGTAAAAGAGCTACGACTTTGGGAATAGTCTCGTTGGATTCAGAACGTCAAAACTAAGACAAAACCGTTGGATTTTTAAAGCTAGTACTTATAGAAGTCGAGATATAGACTTCCAAACTTTTGGTTTTTGGTGCACATATATGGAAACCAAAAGTTTGTATCTCGGTTAGTAAAAGAGCTACGACTTTGGGAATAGTCTCGTTGGATTCAGAACGTCGAAACTAAGATAAAACCGTTGGATTTTTAAAGCTAGTACTTATAGAAGCCGAGATACAGACTTCCAACCTTTGGGTTTTTGGTGCACATATATGGAAACCAAAAGTTTGTATCTCGGTTAGTAAAAGAGCTACGACTTTGGGAATAGTCTCGTTGGATTCAAAACGTCGAAACTAAGACAAAACCGTTGGATTTTTAAAGCTAGTACTTATAGAAGCCGAGATATAGACTTCCAAACTTTTGGTTTTTGGTGCACATATATGGAAACCAAAAGTTTGTATCTCGGTTAGTAAAAAAGCTACGACTTTGGGAATATTCTCGTTGGATTCAGAACGTCAAAACTAAAACAAAACCGTTGGATTTTTAAAGCTAGTACTTATAGAAGCCGAGATATAGACTTCCAAACTTTTGGTTTTTGGTGCACATAAAGGGAAACCAAAAGTTTGTATCTCGGTTAGTAAAAAAGCTACGACTTTGGGAATAGTCTTGTTGGATTGAGAACGTCGAAACTAAGACAAAACCGTTGGATTTTTAAAGCTAGTACTTATAGAAGCCGAGATATAGACTTCCAAACTTTTGGTTTTTGGTGCAGATATATGGAAACCAAAAGTTTGTATCTCGGTTAGTAAAAAAGCTACGACTTTGGGAATATTCTCGTTGGATTCAGAACGTCAAAACTAAAACAAAACCGTTGGATTTTTAAAGCTAGTACTTATAGAAGCCGAGATATAGACTTCCAAACTTTTGGTTTTTGGTGCACGTATATGGAAACCAAAAGTCTGTATCTCGGTTAGTAAAAGAGCTACGACTTTGGGAATAGTTTCGTTGGATTCAGAACGTCGAAACTAAGACAAAACCGTTGGATTTTTAAAGCTAGTACTTATAGAAGCCGAGATATAGACTTCCAAACTTTTGGTTTTTGGTGCACGTATATGGAAACCAAAAGTTTGTATCTCGGTTAGTAAAAGAGCTACGACTTTGGGAATAGTCTCGTTGGATTCAGAACGTCGAAACTAAGACAAAACCGTTGAATTTTTAAAGCTAGTACTTATAGAAGCCGAGATATAGACTTCCAAACTTTTGGTTTTTGGTGCACATATATGGAAACCAAAAGTTTGTATCTCGATTAGTAAAAGAGCTACGACTTTGGGAATAGTCTCGTTGGATTCAGAACGTCAAAACTAAGACAAAACCGTTGGATTTTTAAAGCTAGTACTTATAGAAGTCGAGATATAGACTTCCAAACTTTTGGTTTTTGGTGCACATATATGGAAACCAAAAGTTTGTATCTCGGTTAGTAAAAGAGCTACGACTTTGGGAATAGTCTCGTTGGATTCAGAACGTCGAAACTAAGATAAAACCGTTGGATTTTTAAAGCTAGTACTTATAGAAGCCGAGATACAGACTTCCAACCTTTGGGTTTTTGGTGCACATATATGGAAACCAAAAGTTTGTATCTCAGTTAGTAAAAGAGCTACGACTTTGGGAATAGTCTCGTTGGATTCAAAACGTCGAAACTAAGACAAAACCGTTGGATTTTTAAAGCTAGTACTTATAGAAGCCGAGATATAGACTTCCAAACTTTTGATTTTTGGTGTACATATATGGAAACCAAAAGTTTGTATCTCGGTTAGTAAAAGAGCTACGACTTTGGGAATAGTCTCGTTGGATTCAGAACGTCGAAACTAAGACAAAACCGTTGGATTTTTAAAGCTAGTACTTATAGAAGCCGAGATATAGACTTCCAAACTTTTGGTTTTTGGTGCACATATATGGAAACCAAAAGTTTGTATCTCGGTTAGTAAAAGAGCTACGACTTTGGGAATAGTCTCGTTGGATTCAGAACGTCGAAACTAAGATAAAACCGTTGAATTTTTAAAGCTAGTACTTATAGAAGCCGAGATACAGACTTCCAACCTTTGGGTTTTTGGTGCACATATATGGAAACCAAAAGTTTGTATCTCGGTTAATAAAAGAGCTACGACTTTGGGAATAGTCTCGTTGGATTTAGAACGTCGAATCTAAGACAAAACCGTTGGATTTTTAAAGCTAGTACTTATAGAAGCCGAGATATAGACTTCCAAACTTTTGGTTTTTAGTGCACATATATAGAAACCAAAAGTTTGTATCTCGATTAGTAAAAGAGCTACGACTTTGGGAATAGTCTCGTTCAATTCAGAACGTCGAAACTAAGACAAAACCGTTGAATTTTTAAAGCTAGTACTTATAGAAGCCGAGATATAGACTTCCAAACTTTTGGATTTTGGTGCACATAAATGGAAACCAAAAATTTGTATCTCGGTTAGTAAAAAAGCTACGACTTTGGGAATAGTCTCGTTGGATTCAGAACGTCAAAACTAAGACAAAACCGTTGGATTTTTAAAGCTAGTACTTATAGAAGCCGAGATATAGACTTCCAAACTTTTGGTTTTTGGTGCACATATATGGAAACCAAAAGTTTGTATCTCGGTTAGTAAAAAAGCTACGACTTTGGGAATAGTCTCGTTGGATTCAGAACGTCAAAACTAAGACAAAACCGTTGGATTTTTAAAGCTAGTACTTATAGAAGCCGAGATATAGACTTCCAAACTTTTGGTTTTTGGTGCACATATATGAAAACCAAAAGTTTGTATCTCGGTTAGTAAAAAGGCTACGACTTTGGGAATAGTCTCGTTGGATTCAGAACGTCAAAACTAAGACAAAACCGTTGGATTTTTAAAGCTAGTACTTATAGAAGTCGAGATATAGACTTCCAAACTTTTGATTTTTGGTGCACATATATGGAAACCAAAAGTTTGTATCTCGGTTAGTAAAAGAGCTACGACTTTGGGAATAGTCTCGTTGGATTCAGAACAACGAAACTAAGACAAAACCGTTGGATTTTTAAAGCTAGTACTTATAGAAGCCGAGATACAGACTTCCAACCTTTGGGTTTTTGGTGCACATATATGGAAACCAAAAGTTTGTATCTCGATTAGTAAAAGAGCTACGACTTTGGGAATAGTTTCGTTCGATTTAGAACGTCAAAACTAAGACAAAACCGTTGAATTTTTAAAGCTAGTACTTATAGAAGCCGAGATATAGACTTCCAAACTTTTGGTTTTTGGTGCACATATATGGAAACCAAAAGTTTGTATCTCGGTTAGTAAAAGAGCTACGACTTTGGGAATAGTCTCGTTGGATTCAGAACGTCGAAACTAAGATAAAACCGTTGGATTTTTAAAGCTAGTACTTATAGAAGCCGAGATACAGACTTCCAACCTTTGGGTTTTTGGTGCACATATATGGAAACCAAAAGTTTGTATCTCGGTTAGTAAAAGAGCTACGACTTTGGGAATAGTCTCGTTGGATTCAGAACGTCAAAACTAAGATAAAACCGTTGGATTTTTAAAGCTAGTACTTATAGAAGCCGAGATATAGACTTCCAAACTTTTGGTTTTTGGTGCACATATATGGAAACCAAAAGTTTGTATCTCGGTTAGTAAAAGAGCTACGACTTTGGGAATGGTCTCGTTGGATTCAGAACAACGAAACTAAGACAAAACCGTTGGATTTTTAAAGCTAGTACTTATAGAAGCCGAGATACAGACTTCCAACCTTTGGGTTTTTGGTGCACATATATGGAAACCAAAAGTTTGTATCTCGGTTAGTAAAAGAGCTACGACTTTGGGAATAGTCTCGTTGGATTCAGAACGTCGAAACTAAGATAAAACCGTTGAGTTTTTAAAGCTAGTACTTATAGAAGCCGAGATACAGACTTCCAACCTTTGGGTTTTTGGTGCACATATATGGAAACCAAAAGTTTGTATCTCGGTTAGTAAAAGAGCTACGACTTTGGGAATAGTCTCGTTGGATTCAGAACGTCGAAACTAAGACAAAACCGTTGAATTTTTAAAGCTAGTACTTATAGAAGCCGAGATATAGACTTCCAAACTTTTGGTTTTTGGTGCACATATATGGAAACCAAAAGTTTGTATCTCGGTTAGTAAAAGAGCTACGACTTTGGGAATAGTCTCGTTGGATTCAGAACGTCGAAACTAAGACAAAACCGTTGAATTTTTAAAGCTAGTACTTATAGAAGATGAGATATAGACTTCCAAACTTTTGGTTTTTGGTGCACATATATGGAAACCAAAAGTCTGTATCTCGGTTAGTAAAAGAGCTACGACTTTGGGAATAGTTTCGTTGGATTCAGAACGTCGAAACTAAGACAAAACCGTTGGATTTTTAAAGCTAGTACTTATAGAAGCCGAGATATAGACTTCCAAACTTTTGGTTTTTGGTGCACGTATATGGAAACCAAAAGTTTGTATCTCGGTTAGTAAAAGAGCTACGACTTTGGGAATAGTCTCGTTGGATTCAGAACGTCGAAACTAAGACAAAACCGTTGAATTTTTAAAGCTAGTACTTATAGAAGCCGAGATATAGACTTCCAAACTTTTGGTTTTTGGTGCACATATATGGAAACCAAAAGTTTGTATCTCGATTAGTAAAAGAGCTACGACTTTGGGAATAGTCTCGTTGGATTCAGAACGTCAAAACTAAGACAAAACCGTTGGATTTTTAAAGCTAGTACTTATAGAAGTCGAGATATAGACTTCCAAACTTTTGGTTTTTGGTGCACATATATGGAAACCAAAAGTTTGTATCTCGGTTAGTAAAAGAGCTACGACTTTGGGAATAGTCTCGTTGGATTCAGAACGTCGAAACTAAGATAAAACCGTTGGATTTTTAAAGCTAGTACTTATAGAAGCCGAGATACAGACTTCCAACCTTTGGGTTTTTGGTGCACATATATGGAAACCAAAAGTTTGTATCTCAGTTAGTGAAAGAGCTACGACTTTGGGAATAGTCTCGTTGGATTCAAAACGTCGAAACTAAGACAAAACCGTTAGATTTTTAAAGCTAGTACTTATAGAAGCCGAGATATAGACTTCCAAACTTTTGGTTTTTGGTGCACATATATGGAAACCAAAAGTTTGTATCTCGGTTAGTAAAAAAGCTACGACTTTGAGAATAGTCTCGTTGGATTCAGAACGTCAAAACTAAGACAAAACCGTTGGATTTTTAAAGCAAGTACTTATAGAAGCCGAGATATAGACTTCCAAACTTTTGGTTTTTGGTGCACATATATGGAAACCAAAAGTTTGTATCTCGGTTAGTAAAAAGGCTACGACTTTGGGAATAGTCTCGTTGGATTCAGAACGTCAAAACTAAGACAAAACCGTTGGATTTTTAAAGCTAGTACTTATAGAAGCCGAGATATAGACTTCCAAACTTTTGATTTTTGGTGCACATATATGGAAACCAAAAGTTTGTATCTCGGTTAGTAAAAGAGCTACGACTTTGGGAATAGTCTCGTTGGATTCAGAACGTCGAAACTAAGACAAAACCGTTGGATTTTTAAAGCTAGTACTTATAGAAGCCGAGATATAGACTTCCAAACTTTTGGTTTTTGGTGCACATATATGGAAACCAAAAGTTTGTATCTCGGTTAGTAAAAGAGCTACGACTTTGGGAATAGTCTCGTTGGATTCAGAACGTCGAAACTAAGATAAAACCGTTGAATTTTTAAAGCTAGTACTTATAGAAGCCGAGATACAGACTTCCAACCTTTGGGTTTTTGGTGCACATATATGGAAACCAAAAGTTTGTATCTCGGTTAATAAAAGAGCTACGACTTTGGGAATAGTCTCGTTGGATTTAGAACGTCGAATCTAAGACAAAACCGTTGGATTTTTAAAGCTAGTACTTATAGAAGCCGAGATATAGACTTCCAAACTTTTGGTTTTTGGTGCACATATATGGAAACCAAAAGTTTGTATCTCAATTAGTAAAAGAGCTACGACTTTGGGAATAGTCTCGTTCAATTCAGAACGTCGAAACTAAGACAAAACCGTTGAATTTTTAAAGCTAGTACTTATAGAAGCCGAGATATAGACTTCCAAACTTTTGGATTTTGGTGCACATAAATGGAAACCAAAAATTTGTATCTCGGTTAGTAAAAAAGCTACGACTTTAAGAATAGTCTCGTTGGATTCAGAACGTCAAAACTAAGACAAAACCGTTGGATTTTTAAAGCTAGTACTTATAGAAGCCGAGATACAGACTTCCAACCTTTGGGTTTTTGGTGCACATATATGGAAACCAAAAGTTTGTATCTCGGTTAGTAAAAGAGCTACGTTTTTGGGAATAGTCTCGTTGGACTCAGAACAACGAAACTAAGACAAAGCCGTTGAATTTTTAACGCTAGTACTTATAGAAGCCGAGATATAGACTTCCAAACTTTTGGTTTTTGGTGCACATATATGGAAACCAAAAGTTTGTATCTCGGTTAGTAAAAAAGCTACGACTTTGGGAATAGTCTCGTTGGATTCAGAACGTCAAAACTAAGACAAAACCGTTGGATTTTTAAAGCTAGTACTTATAGAAGCCGAGATATAGCCTTCCAAACTTTTGGTTTTTGGTGCACATATATGAAAACCAAAAGTTTGTATCTCGGTTAGTAAAAAGGCTACGACTTTGGGAATAGTCTCGTTGGATTCAGAACGTCAAAACTAAGACAAAACCGTTGGATTTTTAAAGCTAGTACTTATAGAAGTCGAGATATAGACTTCCAAACTTTTGATTTTTGGTGCACATATATGGAAACCAAAAGTTTGTATCTCGGTTAGTAAAAGAGCTACGACTTTGGGAATAGTCTCGTTGGATTCAGAACAACAAAACTAAGACAAAACCGTTGGATTTTTAAAGCTAGTACTTATAGAAGCCGAGATACAGACTTCCAACCTTTGGGTTTTTGGTGCACATATATGGAAACCAAAAGTTTGTATCTCGATTAGTAAAAGAGCTACGACTTTGGGAATAGTTTCGTTCGATTTAGAACGTCAAAACTAAGACAAAACCGTTGAATTTTTAAAGCTAGTACTTATAGAAGCCGAGATATAGACTTCCAACCTTTGGGTTTTTGGTGCACATATATGGAAACCAAAAGTTTGTATCTCGGTTAGTAAAAGAGCTACGACTTTGGGAATAGTCTCGTTGGATTCAGAACGTCAAAACTAAGATAAAACCGTTGGATTTTTAAAGCTAGTACTTATAGAAGCCGAGATATAGACTTCCAAACTTTTGGTTTTTGGTGCACATATATGGAAACCAAAAGTTTGTATCTCGGTTAGTAAAAGAGCTACGACTTTGGAAATGGTCTCGTTGGATTCAGAACAACGAAACTAAGACAAAACCGTTGGATTTTTAAAGCTAGTACTTATAGAAGCCGAGATACAGACTTCCAACCTTTGGGTTTTTGGTGCACATATATGGAAACCAAAAGTTTGTATCTCGGTTAGTAAAAGAGCTACGACTTTGGGAATAGTCTCGTTGGATTCAGAACGTCGAAACTAAGATAAAACCGTTGAGTTTTTAAAGCTAGTACTTATAGAAGCCGAGATACAGACTTCCAACCTTTGGGTTTTTGGTGCACATATATGGAAACCAAAAGTTTGTATCTCGGTTAGTAAAAGAGCTACGACTTTGGAAATAGTCTCGTTGGATTCAGAACGTCAAAACTAAGATAAAACCGTTGGATTTTTAAAGCTAGTACTTATAGAAGCCGAGATACAGACTTCCAACCTTTGGGTTTTTGGTGCACATATATGGAAACCAAAAGTTTGTATCTCGGTTAGTAAAAGAGCTACGACTTTGGGAATAGTCTCGTTGGATTCAGAACGTCGAAACTAAGACAAAACCGTTGAATTTTTAAAGCTAGTACTTATAGAAGCCGAGATATAGACTTCCAAACTTTTGGTTTTTGGTGCACATATATGGAAACCAAAAGTTTGTATCTCGGTTAGTAAAAAAGCTACGACTTTGGGAATAGTCTCGTTGGATTCAGAACGTCAAAACTAAAACAAAACCGTTGGATTTTTAAAGCTAGTACTTATAGAAGCCGAGATATAGACTTCCAAACTTTTGGTTTTTGGTGCACATATATGGAAACCAAAAGTTTGTATCTCGGTTAGTAAAAGAGCTACGACTTTGGGAATAGTCTCGTTGGATTCAGAACGTCGAAACTAAGACAAAACCGTTGAGTTTTTAAAGCTAGTACTTATAGAAGCCGAGATACAGACTTCCAACCTTTGGGTTTTTGGTGCACATATATGGAAACCAAAAGTTTGTATCTCGGTTAGTAAAAGAGCTACGACTTTGGAAATAGTCTCGTTGGATTCAGAACGTCAAAACTAAGATAAAACCGTTGGATTTTTAAAGCTAGTACTTATAGAAGCCGAGATACAGACTTCCAACCTTTGGGTTTTTGGTGCACATATATGGAAACCAAAAGTTTGTATCTCGGTTAGTAAAAGAGCTACGACTTTGGGAATAGTCTCGTTGGATTCAGAACGTCGAAACTAAGACAAAACCGTTGAATTTTTAAAGCTAGTACTTATAGAAGCCGAGATATAGACTTCCAAACTTTTGGTTTTTGGTGCACATATATGGAAACCAAAAGTTTGTATCTCGGTTAGTAAAAAAGCTACGACTTTGGGAATAGTCTCGTTGGATTCAGAACGTCAAAACTAAAACAAAACCGTTAGATTTTTAAAGCTAGTACTTATAGAAGCCGAGATATAGACTTCCAAACTTTTGGTTTTTGGTGCACATAAAGGGAAACCAAAAGTTTGTATCTCGGTTAGTAAAAAAGCTACGACTTTGGGAACAGTCTCGTTGGATTCAGAACGTCAAAACTAAGACAAAACCGTTGGATTTTTAAAGCTAGTACTTATAGAAGCCGAGATATAGACTTCCAAACTTTTGGTTTTTGGTGCACATATATGGAAACCAAAAGTTTGTATCTCGGTTAGTAAAAGAGCTACGACTTTGGGAATAGTTTCGTTGGATTCAGAACGTCGAAACTAAGACAAAACCGTTGGATTTTTAAAGCTAGTACTTATAGAAGCCGAGATATAGACTTCCAAACTTTTGGTTTTTGGTGCACATATATGGAAACCAAAAGTTTGTATCTCGGTTAGTAAAAGAGCTACGACTTTGGGAATAGTTTCGTTGGATTCAGAACAACGAAACTAAGACAAAACCGTTGGATTTTTAAAGCTAGTACTTATAGAAGCCGAGATACAGACTTCCAACCTTTGGGTTTTTGGTGCACATATATGGAAACCAAAAGTTTGTATCTCGGTTAGTAAAAGAGCTACGACTTTGGGAATAGTCTCGTTGGATTCAGAACGTCGAAACTAAGATAAAACCGTTGCGTTTTTAAAGCTAGTACTTATAGAAGCCGAGATACAGACTTCCAACCTTTGGGTTTTTGGTGCACATATATGGAAACCAAAAGTTTGTATCTCGGTTAGTAAAAGAGCTACGACTTTGGGAATAGTCTCGTTGGATTCAGAACGTCAAAACTAAGATAAAACCGTTGGATTTTTAAAGCTAGTACTTATAGAAGCCGAGATACAGACTTCCAACCTTTGGGTTTTTGGTGCACATATATGGAAACCAAAAGTTTGTATCTCGGTTAGTAAAAGAGCTACGACTTTGGGAATAGTCTCGTTGGATTCAGAACGTCGAAACTAAGACAAAACCGTTGAATTTTTAAAGCTAGTACTTATAGAAGCCGAGATATAGACTTCCAAACTTTTGGTTTTTGGTGCACATATATGGAAACCAAAAGTTTGTATCTCGGTTAGTAAAAAAGCTACGACTTTGGGAATAGTCTCGTTGGATTCAGAACGTCAAAACTAAAACAAAACCGTTGGATTTTTAAAGCTAGTACTTATAGAAGCCGAGATATAGACTTCCAAACTTTTGGTTTTTGGTGCACATAAAGGGAAACCAAAAGTTTGTATCTCGGTTAGTAAAAAAGCTACGACTTTGGGAACAGTCTCGTTGGATTCAGAACGTCAAAACTAAGACAAAACCGTTGGATTTTTAAAGCTAGTACTTATAGAAGCCGAGATATAGACTTCCAAACTTTTGGTTTTTGGTGCACATATATGGAAACCAAAAGTTTGTATCTCGGTTAGTAAAAGAGCTACGACTTTGGGAATAGTTTCGTTGGATTCAGAACGTCGAAACTAAGACAAAACCGTTGGATTTTTAAAGCTAGTACTTATAGAAGCCGAGATATAGACTTCCAAACTTTTGGTTTTTGGTGCACATATATGGAAACCAAAAGTTTGTATCTCGGTTAGTAAAAGAGCTACGACTTTGGGAATAGTCTCGTTGGATTCAGAACGTCGAAACTAAGACAAAACCGTTGAATTTTTAAAGCTAGTACTTATAGAAGCCGAGATATAGACTTCCAAACTTTTGGTTTTTGGTGCACATATATGGAAACCAAAAGTTTGTATCTCGGTTAGTAAAAGAGCTACGACTTTGGGAATAGTCTCGTTCGATTCAGAACGTCGAAACTAAGACAAAACCGTTGAATTTTTAAAGCTAGTACTTATAGAAGCCGAGATATAGACTTCCAACCTTTGGGTTTTTGGTGCACATATATGGAAACCAAAAGTTTGTATCTCGGTTAGTAAAAGAGCTACGACTTTGGGAATAGTCTCGTTGGATTCAGAACGTCGAAACTAAGAGAAAACCGTTGGATTTTTAAAGCTAGTACTTATAGAAGCCGAGATATAGACTTCCAAACTTTTGGTTTTTGGTGCACATATATGGAAACCAAAAGTTTGTATCTCGGTTAGTAAAAGAGCTACGACTTTGGGAATAGTCTCGTTGGATTCAGAACGTCGAAACTAAGACAAAACCGTTGAATTTTTAAAGCTAGTACTTATAGAAGATGAGATATAGACTTCCAAACTTTTGGTTTTTGGTGCACATATATGGAAACCAAAAGTTTGTATCTCGGTTAGTAAAAGAGCTACGACTTTGAAAATAGTTTCGTTGGATTCAGAACGTCGAAACTAAGACAAAACCGTTGGATTTTTAAAGCTAGTACTTATAGAAGCCGAGATATAGACTTCCAAACTTTTGGTTTTTGGTGCACATATATGGAAACCAAAAGTTTGTATCTCGGTTAGTAAAAGAGCTACGACTTTGGGAATAGTCTCGTTGGATTCAGAACGTCGAAACTAAGACAAAACCGTTAAATTTTTAAAGCTAGTACTTATAGAAGCCGAGATATAGACTTCCAAACTTTTGGTTTTTGGTGCACATATATGGAAACCAAAAGTTTGTATCTCGATTAGTAAAAGAGCTACGACTTTGGGAATAGTTTCGTTCGATTTAGAACGTCAAAACTAAGACAAAACCGTTGAATTTTTAAAGCTAGTACTTATAGAAGCCGAGATATAGACTTCCAAACTTTTGGTTTTTGGTGCACATATATGGAAACCAAAAGTTTGTATCTCGGTTAGTAAAAGAGCTACGACTTTGGGAATAGTCTCGTTGGATTCAGAACATCGAAACTAAGATAAAACCGTTGGATTTTTAAAGCTAGTACTTATAGAAGCCGAGATACAGACTTCCAACCTTTGGGTTTTTGGTGCACATATATGGAAACCAAAAGTTTGTATCTCGGTTAGTAAAAGAGCTACGACTTTGGGAATAGTCTCGTTGGATTCAGAACGTCAAAACTAAGATATAACCGTTGGATTTTTAAAGCTAGTACTTATAGAAGCCGAGATATAGACTTCCAAACTTTTGGTTTTTGGTGCACATATATGGAAACCAAAAGTTTGTATCTCGGTTAGTAAAAGAGCTACGACTTTGGGAATAGTCTCGTTGGATTCAGAACGTCGAAACTAAGATAAAACCGTTGAGTTTTTAAAGCTAGTACTTATAGAAGCCGAGATACAGACTTCCAACCTTTGGGTTTTTGGTGCACATATATGGAAACCAAAAGTTTGTATCTCGGTTAGTAAAAGAGCTACGACTTTGGAAATAGTCTCGTTGGATTCAGAACGTCAAAACTAAGATAAAACCGTTGGATTTTTAAAGCTAGTACTTATAGAAGCCGAGATACAGACTTCCAACCTTTGGGTTTTTGGTGCACATATATGGAAACCAAAAGTTTGTATCTCGGTTAGTAAAAGAGCTACGACTTTGGGAATAGTCTCGTTGGATTCAGAACGTCGAAACTAAGATAAAACCGTTGAATTTTTAAAGCTAGTACTTATAGAAGCCGAGATATAGACTTCCAAACTTTTGGTTTTTGGTGCACATATATGGAAACCAAAAGTTTGTATCTCGGTTAGTAAAAAAGCTACGACTTTGGGAATAGTCTCGTTGGATTCAGAACGTCAAAACTAAAACAAAACCGTTGGATTTTTAAAGCTAGTACTTATAGAAGCCGAGATATAGACTTCCAAACTTTTGGTTTTTGGTGCACATAAAGGGAAACCAAAAGTTTGTATCTCGGTTAGTAAAAAAGCTACGACTTTGGGAACAGTCTCGTTGGATTCAGAACGTCAAAACTAAGACAAAACCGTTGGATTTTTAAAGCTAGTACTTATAGAAGCCGAGATATAGACTTCCAAACTTTTGGTTTTTGGTGCACATATATGGAAACCAAAAGTTTGTATCTCGGTTAGTAAAAGAGCTACGACTTTGGGAATAGTTTCGTTGGATTCAGAACGTCGAAACTAAGACAAAACCGTTGGATTTTTAAAGCTAGTACTTATAGAAGCCGAGATATAGACTTCCAAACTTTTGGTTTTTGGTGCACATATATGGAAACCAAAAGTTTGTATCTCGGTTAGTAAAAGAGCTACGACTTTGGGAATAGTTTCGTTGGATTCAGAACAACGAAACTAAGACAAAACCGTTGGATTTTTAAAGCTAGTACTTATAGAAGCCGAGATACAGACTTCCAACCTTTGGGTTTTTGGTGCACATATATGGAAACCAAAAGTTTGTATCTCGGTTAGTAAAAGAGCTACGACTTTGGGAATAGTCTCGTTGGATTCAGAACGTCGAAACTAAGATAAAACCGTTGAGTTTTTAAAGCTAGTACTTATAGAAGCCGAGATACAGACTTCCAACCTTTGGGTTTTTGGTGCACATATATGGAAACCAAAAGTTTGTATCTCGGTTAGTAAAAGAGCTACGACTTTGGGAATAGTCTCGTTGGATTCAGAACGTCAAAACTAAGACAAAACCGTTGGATTTTTAAAGCTAGTACTTATAGAAGCCGAGATATAGACTTCCAAACTTTTGGTTTTTGGTGCACATATATGGAAACCAAAAGTTTGTATCTCGGTTAGTAAAAAAGCTACGACTTTGGGAATAGTCTCGTTGGATTCAGAACGTCAAAACTAAGACAAAACCGTTGGATTTTTAAAGCTAGTACTTATAGAAGCCGAGATATAGACTTCCAAACTTTTGGTTTTTGGTGCACATATAGAAAAATCAAAAGTTTGTATCTCGGTTAGTAAAAAAGCTACGACTTTGGGAATAGTCTCGTTGGATTCAGAACGTCAAAACTAAGACAAAACCGTTGAGTTTTTAAAGCTAGTACTTATAGAAGCCGAGATATAGACTTCCAAACTTTTGGTTTTTGGTGCACATATATGGAAACCAAAAGTTTGTATCTCGGTTAGTAAAAGAGCTACGACTTTGGGAATAGTCTCGTTCGATTCAGAACGTCGAAACTAAGACAAAACCGTTGAATTTTTAAAGCTAGTACTTATAGAAGCCGAGATATAGACTTCCAAACTTTTGGTTTTTGGTGCACATATATGGAAACCAAAAGTTTGTATCTCGGTTAGTAAAAAAGCTACGACTTTGGGAATAGTCTCGTTGGATTCAGAACGTCAAAACTAAGACAAAACCGTTGGATTTTTAAAGCTAGTACTTATAGAAGCCGAGATATAGACTTCCAAACTTTTGGTTTTTGGTGCACATATAGAAAAATCAAAAGTTTGTATCTCGGTTAGTAAAAAAGCTACGACTTTGGGAATAGTCTCGTTGGATTCAGAACGTCAAAACTAAGACAAAACCGTTAAATTTTTAAAGCTAGTACTTATAGAAGCCGAGATATAGACTTCCAAACTTTTGGTTTTTGGTGCACATATATGGAAACCAAAAGTTTGTATCTCGGTTAGTAAAAGAGCTACGACTTTGGGAATAGTCTCGTTCGATTTAGAACGTCGAAACTAAGACAAAACCGTTGAATTTTTAAAGCTAGTACTTATAGAAGCCGAGATATAGACTTCCAAACTTATCTCGGTTAGTAAAAGAGCTACGACTTTGGGAGTAGTCTCGTTGGATTCAGAACGTCGAAACTAAGACAAAACCGTTGGATTTTTAAAGCTAGTACTTATAGAAGCCGAGATATAGACTTCCAAACTTTTGGTTTTTGGTGCACATATATGGAAACCAAAAGTTTGTATCTCGGTTAGTAAAAGAGCTACGACTTTGGGAATAGTCTCGTTGGATTCAGAACGTCGAAACTAAGATAAAACCGTTGGATTTTTAAAGCTAGTACTTATAGAAGCCGAGATACAGACTTCCAACCTTTGGGTTTTTGGTGCACATATATGGAAACCAAAAGTTTGTATCTCGGTTAGTAAAAAAGCTACGACTTTGGGAATAGTCTCGTTGGATTCAGAACGTCAAAACTAAAACAAAACCGTTGGATTTTTAAAGCTAGTACTTATAGAAGCCGAGATATAGACTTCCAAACTTTTGGTTTTTGGTGCACATAAAGGGAAACCAAAAGTTTGTATCTCGGTTAGTAAAAAAGCTACGACTTTGGGAATAGTCTCGTTGGATTCAGAACGTCAAAACTAAGACAAAACCGTTGGATTTTTAAAGCTAGTACTTATAGAAGCCGAGATATAGACTTCCAAACTTTTGGTTTTTGGTGCACATATATGGAAACCAAAAGTTTGTATCTCGGTTAGTAAAAGAGCTACGACTTTGGGAATAGTTTCGTTGGATTCAGAACGTCGAAACTAAGACAAAACCGTTGGATTTTTAAAGCTAGTACTTATAGAAGCCGAGATATAGACTTCCAAACTTTTGGTTTTTGGTGCACATATATGGAAACCAAAAGTTTGTATCTCGGTTAGTAAAAGAGCTACGACTTTGGGAATAGTCTCGTTGGATTCAGAACGTCGAAACTAAGACAAAACCGTTGAATTTTTAAAGCTAGTACCTATAGAAGCCGAGATATAGACTTCCAAACTTTTGGTTTTTGGTGCACATATATGGAAACCAAAAGTTTGTATCTCGATTAGTAAAAGAGCTACGACTTTGGAAATAGTCTCGTTCGATTCAAAACGTCGAAACTAAGACAAAACCGTTGAATTTTTAAAGCTAGTACCTATAGAAGCCGAGATATAGACTTCCAAACTTTTGGTTTTTGGTGCACATATATGGAAACCAAAAGTTTGTATCTCGATTAGTAAAAGAGGTACGACTTTGGGAATAGTCTCGTTCGATTCAGAACGTCGAAACTAAGACAAAACCGTTGAATTTTTAAAGCTAGTACTTATAGAAGCCGAGATATAGACTTCCAAACTTTTGGATTTTGGTGCACATAAATGGAAACCAAAAATTTGTATCTCGGTTAGTAAAAAAGCTACGACTTTGGGAATAGTCTCGTTGGATTCAGAACGTCAAAACTAAGACAAAACCGTTGGATTTTTAAAGCTAGTACTTATAGAAGCCGAGATATAGACTTCCAAACTTTTGGTTTTTGGTGCACATATATGGAAACCAAAAGTTTGTATCTCGGTTAGTAAAAGAGCTACGACTTTGGGAATAGTCTCGTTGGATTCAGAACGTCAAAACTAAGACAAAACCGTTGGATTTTTAAAGCTAGTACTTATAGAAGCCGAGATATAGACTTCCAAACTTTTGGTTTTTGGTGCACATATATGGAAACCAAAAGTTTGTATCTCGGTTAGTAAAAGAGCTACGACTTTGGGAATAGTTTCGTTGGATTCAGAACGTCGAAACTAAGACAAAACCGTTGGATTTTTAAAGCTAGTACTTATAGAAGCCGAGATACAGACTTCCAACCTTTGGGTTTTTGGTGCACATATATGGAAACCAAAAGTTTGTATCTCGGTTAGTAAAAGAGCTACGACTTTGGGAATAGTCTCGTTGGATTCAGAACGTCGAAACTAAGACAAAACCGTTGGATTTTTAAAGCTAGTACTTATAGAAGCCGAGATATAGACTTCCAAACTTTTGGTTTTTGGTGCACATATATGGAAACCAAAAGTTTGTATCTCGGTTAGTAAAAGAGCTACGACTTTGGGAATAGTCTCGTTGGATTCAGAACGTCGAAACTAAGACAAAACCGTTGAATTTTTAAAGCTAGTACTTATAGAAGATGAGATATAGACTTCCAAACTTTTGGTTTTTGGTGCACATATATGGAAACCAAAAGTTTGTATCTCGGTTAGTAAAAGAGCTACGACTTTGAAAATAGTTTCGTTGGATTCAGAACGTCGAAACTAAGACAAAACCGTTGGATTTTTAAAGCTAGTACTTATAGAAGCCGAGATATAGACTTCCAAACTTTTGGTTTTTGGTGCACATATATGGAAACCAAAAGTTTGTATCTCGGTTAGTAAAAGAGCTACGACTTTGGGAATAGTCTCGTTGGATTCAGAACGTCGAAACTAAGACAAAACCGTTAAATTTTTAAAGCTAGTACTTATAGAAGCCGAGATATAGACTTCCAAACTTTTGGTTTTTGGTGCACATATATGGAAACCAAAAGTTTGTATCTCGATTAGTAAAAGAGCTACGACTTTGGGAATAGTCTCGTTGGATTCAGAACGTCAAAACTAAGACAAAACCGTTGGATTTTTAAAGCTAGTACTTATAGAAGTCGAGATATAGACTTCCAAACTTTTGGTTTTTGGTGCACATATATGGAAACCAAAAGTTTGTATCTCGGTTAGTAAAAGAGCTACGACTTTGGGAATAGTCTCGTTGGATTCAGAACGTCGAAACTAAGATAAAACCGTTGGATTTTTAAAGCTAGTACTTATAGAAGCCGAGATATAGACTTCCAAACTTTTGATTTTTGGTGCACATATATGGAAACCAAAAGTTTGTATCTCGGTTAGTAAAAGAGCTACGACTTTGGGAATAGTCTCGTTGGATTCAGAACGTCGAAACTAAGACAAAACCGTTGGATTTTTAAAGCTAGTACTTATAGAAGCCGAGATATAGACTTCCAAACTTTTGGTTTTTGGTGCACATATATGGAAACCAAAAGTTTGTATCTCGGTTAGTAAAAGAGCTACGACTTTGGGAATAGTCTCGTTGGATTCAGAACGTCGAAACTAAGATAAAACCGTTGAATTTTTAAAGCTAGTACTTATAGAAGCCGAGATACAGACTTCCAACCTTTGGGTTTTTGGTGCACATATATGGAAACCAAAAGTTTGTATCTCGGTTAATAAAAGAGCTACGACTTTAAGAATAGTCTCGTTGGATTTAGAACGTCGAATCTAAGACAAAACCGTTGGATTTTTAAAGCTAGTACTTATAGAAGCCGAGATATAGACTTCCAAACTTTTGGTTTTTGGTGCACATATATGGAAACCAAAAGTTTGTATCTCGATTAGTAAAAGAGCTACGACTTTGGGAATAGTCTCGTTCAATTCAGAACGTTGAAACTAAGACAAAACCGTTGGATTTTTAAAGCTAGTACTTATAGAAGCCGAGATATAGACTTCCAAACTTATCTCGGTTAGTAAAAAAGCTACGACTTTGGGAATAGTCTCGTTGGATTCAGAACGTCAAAACTAAGACAAAACCGTTAAATTTTTAAAGCTAGTACTTATAGAAGCCGAGATATAGACTTCCAAACTTTTGGTTTTTGGTGCACATATATGGAAACCAAAAGTTTGTATCTCGGTTAGTAAAAGAGCTACGACTTTGGGAATAGTCTCGTTCGATTTAGAACGTCGAAACTAAGACAAAACCGTTGAATTTTTAAAGCTAGTACTTATAGAAGCCGAGATATAGACTTCCAAACTTTTGGTTTTTGGTGCACATATATGGAAACCAAAAGTTTGTATCTCGGTTAGTAAAAGAGCTACGACTTTGAGAATAGTCTCGTTGGATTCAGAACGTCGAAACTAAGATAAAACCGTTGGATTTTTAAAGCTAGTACTTATAGAAGCCGAGATACAGACTTCCAACCTTTGGGTTTTTGGTGCACATATATGGAAACCAAAAGTTTGTATCTCGGTTAGTAAAAGAGCTACGACTTTGGGAATAGTCTCGTTGGATTCAGAACGTCGAAACTAAGACAAAACCGTTGAATTTTTAAACCTAGTACCTATAGAAGCCGAGATATAGACTTCCAAACTTTTGGTTTTTGGTGCACATATATGGAAACCAAAAGTTTGTATCTCGATTAGTAAAAGAGCTACGACTTTGGGAATAGTCTCGTTCGATTCAGAACGTCGAAACTAAGACAAAACCGTTGAATTTTTAAAGCTAGTACTTATAGAAGCCGAGATATAGACTTCCAAACTTTTGGATTTTGGTGCACATAAATGGAAACCAAAAATTTGTATCTCGGTTAGTAAAAAAGCTACGACTTTGGGAATAGTCTCGTTGGATTCAGAACGTCAAAACTAAGACAAAACCGTTGGATTTTTAAAGCTAGTACTTATAGAAGTCGAGATATAGACTTCCAAACTTTTGGTTTTTGGTGCACATATATGGAAACCAAAAGTTTGTATCTCGGTTAGTAAAAGAGCTACGACTTTGGGAATAGTCTCGTTGGATTCAGAACGTCGAAACTAAGATAAAACCGTTGGATTTTTAAAGCTAGTACTTATAGAAGCCGAGATACAGACTTCCAACCTTTGGGTTTTTGGTGCACATATATGGAAACCAAAAGTTTGTATCTCAGTTAGTAAAAGAGGTACGACTTTGGGAATAGTCTCGTTGGATTCAAAACGTCGAAACTAAGACAAAACCGTTGGATTTTTAAAGCTAGTACTTATAGAAGCCGAGATATAGACTTCCAAACTTTTGGTTTTTGGTGCACATATATGGAAACCAAAAGTTTGTATCTCGGTTAGTAAAAAAGCTACGACTTTGAAAATAGTCTCGTTGGATTCAGAACGTCAAAACTAAGACAAAACCGTTGGATTTTTAAAGCTAGTACTTATAGAAGCCGAGATATAGACTTCCAAACTTTTGGTTTTTGGTGCACATATAGGGAAACCAAAAGTTTGTATCTCGGTTAGTAAAAAAGCTACGACTTTGGGAATAGTCTCGTTAGATTCAGAACGTCAAAACTAAGACAAAACCGTTAAATTTTTAAAGCTAGTACTTATAGAAGCCGAGATATAGACTTCCAAACTTTTGGTTTTTGGTGCACATATATGGAAACCAAAAGTTTGTATCTCGGTTAGTAAAAGAGCTACGACTTTGGGAATAGTCTCGTTCGATTCAGAACGTCGAAACTAAGACAAAACCGTTGAATTTTTAAAGCTAGAACTTATAGAAGCCGAGATATAGACTTCCAAACTTATCTCGGTTAGTAAAAGAGCTACGACTTTGGGAATAGCCTCGTTGGATTCAGAACGTCGAAACTAAGACAAAACCGTTGGATTTTTAAACCTAGTACTTATAGAAGCCGAGATACAGACTTCCAACCTTTGGGTTTTTGGTGCACATATATGGAAACCAAAAGTTTGTATCTCGGTTAGTAAAAGAGCTACGACTTTGGGAATAGTCTCGTTGGATTCAGAACAACGAAAGTAAGACAAAACCGTTGGATTTTTAAAGCTAGTACTTATAGAAGCCGAGATATAGACTTCCAAACTTTTGGTTTTTGGTGCACATATATGGAAACCAAAAGTTTGTATCTCGATTAGTAAAAGAGCTACGACTTTGGGAATAGTCTCGTTCGATTCAAAACGTCGAAACTAAGACAAAACCGTTGAATTTTTAAAGCTAGTACTTATAGAAGCCGAGATACAGACTTCCAACCTTTGGGTTTTTGGTGCACATATATGGAAACCAAAAGTTTGTATCTCGGTTAGTAAAAGAGCTACGACTTTGGGAATAGTTTCGTTGGATTCAGAACGTCGAAGCTAAGACAAAACCGTTGGATTTTTAAAGCTAGTACTTATAGAAGCCGAGATATAGACTTCCAAACTTTTGGTTTTTGGTGCACATATATGGAAACCAAAAGTTTGTATCTCGATTAGTAAAAGAGCTACGACTTTGGGAATAGTCTCGTTCGATTCAGAACGTCGAAACTAAGACAAAACCGTTGAATTTTTAAAGCTAGTACTTATAGAAGCCGAGATATAGACTTCCAAACTTTTGGATTTTGGTGCACATAAATGGAAACCAAAAATTTGTATCTCGGTTAGTAAAAGAGCTACGACTTTGGGAATAGTTTCGTTGGATTCAGAACGTCGAAGCTAAGACAAAACCGTTGGATTTTTAAAGCTAGTACTTATAGAAGCCGAGATATAGACTTCCAAACTTTTGGTTTTTGGTGCACATATATGGAAACCAAAAGTTTGTATCTCGGTTAGTAAAAGAGCTACGACTTTGGGAATAGTCTCGTTGGATTCAGAACGTCGAAACTAAGACAAAACCGTTGAATTTTTAGAGCTAGTACCTATAGAAGCCGAGATATAGACTTCCAAACTTTTGGTTTTTGGTGCACATATATGGAAACCAAAAGTTTGTATCTCGATTAGTAAAAGAGCTACGACTTTGGGAATAGTCTCGTTCGATTCAAAACGTCGAAACTAAGACAAAACCGTTGAATTTTTAAAGCTAGTACTTATAGAAGCCGAGATACAGACTTCCAACCTTTGGGTTTTTGGTGCACATATATGGAAACCAAAAGTTTGTATCTCGGTTAGTAAAAGAGCTACGACTTTGGGAATAGTCTCGTTGGATTCAGAACGTCGAAACTAAGACAAAACCGTTGAATTTTTAAAGCTAGTACCTATAGAAGCCGAGATATAGACTTCCAAACTTTTGGTTTTTGGTGCACATATATGGAAACCAAAAGTTTGTATCTCGATTAGTAAAAGAGCTACGACTTTGGGAATAGTCTCGTTCGATTCAGAACGTCGAAACTAAGACAAAACCGTTGAATTTTTAAAGCTAGTACTTATAGAAGCCGAGATATAGACTTCCAAACTTTTGGATTTTGGTGCACATAAATGGAAACCAAAAATTTGTATCTCGGTTAGTAAAAAAGCTACGACTTTGGGAATAGTCTCGTTGGATTCAGAACGTCAAAACTAAGACAAAACCGTTGGATTTTTAAAGCTAGTACTTATAGAAGTCGAGATATAGACTTCCAAACTTTTGGTTTTTGGTGCACATATATGGAAACCAAAAGTTTGTATCTCGGTTAGTAAAAGAGCTACGACTTTGGGAATAGTCTCGTTGGATTCAGAACGTCGAAACTAAGATAAAACCGTTGGATTTTTAAAGCTAGTACTTATAGAAGCCGAGATACAGACTTCCAACCTTTGGGTTTTTGGTGCACATATATGGAAACCAAAAGTTTGTATCTCAGTTAGTAAAAGAGGTACGACTTTGGGAATAGTCTCGTTGGATTCAAAACGTCGAAACTAAGACAAAACCGTTGGATTTTTAAAGCTAGTACTTATAGAAGCCGAGATATAGACTTCCAAACTTTTGGTTTTTGGTGCACATATATGGAAACCAAAAGTTTGTATCTCGGTTAGTAAAAAAGCTACGACTTTGAAAATAGTCTCGTTGGATTCAGAACGTCAAAACTAAGACAAAACCGTTGGATTTTTAAAGCTAGTACTTATAGAAGCCGAGATATAGACTTCCAAACTTTTGGTTTTTGGTGCACATATAGGGAAACCAAAAGTTTGTATCTCGGTTAGTAAAAAAGCTACGACTTTGGGAATAGTCTCGTTAGATTCAGAACGTCAAAACTAAGACAAAACCGTTAAATTTTTAAAGCTAGTACTTATAGAAGCCGAGATATAGACTTCCAAACTTTTGGTTTTTGGTGCACATATATGGAAACCAAAAGTTTGTATCTCGGTTAGTAAAAGAGCTACGACTTTGGGAATAGTCTCGTTCGATTCAGAACGTCGAAACTAAGACAAAACCGTTGAATTTTTAAAGCTAGAACTTATAGAAGCCGAGATATAGACTTCCAAACTTATCTCGGTTAGTAAAAGAGCTACGACTTTGGGAATAGCCTCGTTGGATTCAGAACGTCGAAACTAAGACAAAACCGTTGGATTTTTAAACCTAGTACTTATAGAAGCCGAGATACAGACTTCCAACCTTTGGGTTTTTGGTGCACATATATGGAAACCAAAAGTTTGTATCTCGGTTAGTAAAAGAGCTACGACTTTGGGAATAGTCTCGTTGGATTCAGAACAACGAAACTAAGACAAAACCGTTGGATTTTTAAAGCTAGTACTTATAGAAGCCGAGATATAGACTTCCAAACTTTTGGTTTTTGGTGCACATATATGGAAACCAAAAGTTTGTATCTCGGTTAGTAAAAGAGCTACGACTTTGGAAATAGTCTCGTTGGATTCAGAACGTCGAAACTAAGACAAAACCGTTGGATTTTTAAAGCTAGTACTTATAGAAGCCGAGATATAGACTTCCAAACTTTTGGTTTTTGGTGCACATATATGGAAACCAAAAGTTTGTATCTCGGTTAGTAAAAGAGCTACGACTTTGGGAATAGTCTCGTTGGATTCAGAACGTCGAAACTAAGACAAAACCGTTGAATTTTTAAAGCTAGTACTTATAGAAGATGAGATATAGACTTCCAAACTTTTGGTTTTTGGTGCACATATATGGAAACCAAAAGTTTGTATCTCGGTTAGTAAAAGAGCTACGACTTTGAAAATAGTTTCGTTGGATTCAGAACGTCGAAACTAAGACAAAACCGTTGGATTTTTAAAGCTAGTACTTATAGAAGCCGAGATATAGACTTCCAAACTTTTGGTTTTTGGTGCACATATATGGAAACCAAAAGTTTGTATCTCGGTTAGTAAAAGAGCTACGACTTTGGGAATAGTCTCGTTGGATTCAGAACGTCGAAACTAAGACAAAACCGTTAAATTTTTAAAGCTAGTACTTATAGAAGCCGAGATATAGACTTCCAAACTTTTGGTTTTTGGTGCACATATATGGAAACCAAAAGTTTGTATCTCGATTAGTAAAAGAGCTACGACTTTGGGAATAGTCTCGTTGGATTCAGAACGTCAAAACTAAGACAAAACCGTTGGATTTTTAAAGCTAGTACTTATAGAAGTCGAGATATAGACTTCCAAACTTTTGGTTTTTGGTGCACATATATGGAAACCAAAAGTTTGTATCTCGGTTAGTAAAAGAGCTACGACTTTGGGAATAGTCTCGTTGGATTCAGAACGTCGAAACTAAGATAAAACCGTTAAATTTTTAAAGCTAGTACTTATAGAAGCCGAGATATAGACTTCCAAACTTTTGGTTTTTGGTGCACATATATGGAAACCAAAAGTTTGTATCTCGGTTAGTAAAAAAGCTACGACTTTGGGAATAGTCTCGTTGGATTCAGAACGTCAAAACTAAGACAAAACCGTTGGATTTTTAAAGCTAGTACTTATAGAAGTTGAGATATAGACTTCCAAACTTTTGGTTTTTGGTGCACATATATGGAAACCAAAAGTTTGTATCTCGGTTAGTAAAAAGGCTACGACTTTGGGAATAGTCTCGTTGGATTCAGAACGTCAAAACTAAGACAAAACCGTTGGATTTTTAAAGCTAGTACTTATAGAAGCCGAGATATAGACTTCCAAACTTTTGATTTTTGGTGCACATATATGGAAACCAAAAGTTTGTATCTCGGTTAGTAAAAGAGCTACGACTTTGGGAATAGTCTTGTTGGATTCAGAACGTCGAAACTAAGACAAAACCGTTGGATTTTTAAAGCTAGTACTTATAGAAGCCGAGATATAGACTTCCAAACTTTTGGTTTTTGGTGCACATATATGGAAACCAAAAGTTTGTATCTCGGTTAGTAAAAGAGCTACGACTTTGGGAATAGTCTCGTTGGATTCAGAACGTCGAAACTAAGATAAAACCGTTGAATTTTTAAAGCTAGTACTTATAGAAGCCGAGATACAGACTTCCAACCTTTGGGTTTTTGGTGCACATATATGGAAACCAAAAGTTTGTATCTCGGTTAATAAAAGAGCTACGACTTTAAGAATAGTCTCGTTGGATTTAGAACGTCGAATCTAAGACAAAACCGTTGGATTTTTAAAGCTAGTACTTATAGAAGCCGAGATATAGACTTCCAAACTTTTGGTTTTTGGTGCACATATATGGAAACCAAAAGTTTGTATCTCGATTAGTAAAAGAGCTACGACTTTGGGAATAGTCTCGTTCAATTCAGAACGTTGAAACTAAGACAAAACCGTTGGATTTTTAAAGCTAGTACTTATAGAAGCCGAGATATAGACTTCCAAACTTATCTCGGTTAGTAAAAGAGCTACGACTTTGGGAATAGTCTCGTTGGATTCAGAACGTCGAAACTAAGACAAAACCGTTGGATTTTTAAAGCTAGTACTTATAGAAGCCGAGATATAGACTTCCAAACTTTTGGTTTTTGGTGCACATATATGGAAACCAAAAGTTTGTATCTCGGTTAGTAAAAGAGCTACGACTTTGGGAATAGTCTCGTTGGATTCAGAACGTCGAAACTAAGATAAAACCGTTGGATTTTTAAAGCTAGTACTTATAGAAGCCGAGATACAGACTTCCAACCTTTGGGTTTTTGGTGCACATATATGGAAACCAAAAGTTTGTATCTCGGTTAGTAAAAAAGCTACGACTTTGGGAATAGTCTTGTTGGATTGAGAACGTCAAAACTAAGACAAAACCGTTGGATTTTTAAAGCTAGTACTTATAGAAGCCGAGATATAGACTTCCAAACTTTTGGTTTTTGGTGCACATATATGGAAACCAAAAGTTTGTATCTCGGTTAGTAAAAAAGCTACGACTTTGGGAATATTCTCGTTGGATTCAGAACGTCAAAACTAAAACAAAACCGTTGGATTTTTAAAGCTAGTACTTATAGAAGCCGAGATATAGACTTCCAAACTTTTGGTTTTTGGTGCACATAAAGGGAAACCAAAAGTTTGTATCTCGGTTAGTAAAAAAGCTACGACTTTGGGAATAGTCTCGTTGGATTCAGAACGTCAAAACTAAGACAAAACCGTTGGATTTTTAAAGCTAGTACTTATAGAAGCCGAGATATAGACTTCCAAACTTTTGGTTTTTGGTGCACATATATGGAAACCAAAAGTTTGTATCTCGGTTAGTAAAAGAGCTACGACTTTGGGAATAGTTTCGTTGGATTCAGAACGTCGAAACTAAGACAAAACCGTTGGATTTTTAAAGCTAGTACTTATAGAAGCCGAGATATAGACTTCCAAACTTTTGGTTTTTGGTGCACATATATGGAAACCAAAAGTTTGTATCTCGGTTAGTAAAGGAGCTACGACTTTGAGAATAGTCTCGTTGGATTTAGAACGTCGAAACTAAGACAAAACCGTTGAATTTTTAAAGCTAGTACTTATAGAAGATGAGATATAGACTTCCAAACTTTTGGTTTTTGGTGCACATAAATGGAAACCAAAAGTTTGTATCTCGGTTAGTAAAAGAGCTACGACTTTGGGAATAGTTTCGTTGGATTCAGAACGTCGAAACTAAGACAAAACCGTTGGATTTTTAAAGCTAGTACTTATAGAAGCCGAGATATAGACTTCCAAACTTTTGGTTTTTGGTGCACATATATGGAAACCAAAAGTTTGTATCTCGGTTAGTAAAAGAGCTACGACTTTGGGAATAGTCTCGTTGGATTCAGAACGTCGAAACTAAGACAAAACCGTTAAATTTTTAAAGCTAGTACTGTATAGAAGCCGAGATATAGACTTCCAAACTTTTGGTTTTTGGTGCACATATATGGAAACCAAAAGTTTGTATCTCGATTAGTAAAAGAGCTACGACTTTGGGAATAGTCTCGTTGGATTCAGAACGTCAAAACTAAGACAAAACCGTTGGATTTTTAAAGCTAGTTACTTATAGAAGTCGAGATATAGACTTCCAAACTTTTGGTTTTTGGTGCACATATATGGAAACCAAAAGTTTTGTATCTCGGTTAGTAAAAGAGCGACGACTTTGGGAATAGTCTCGTTGGATTCAGAACGTCGAAACTAAGATAAAACCGTTGGATTTTTAAAGCTAGTACTTATAGAAACACATCTCGTGAGAGTCAACCTTTGGGTTTTTGGTGCACATATATGGAAACCAAAAGTTTGTATCTCAGTTAGTAAAAGAGCTACGACTTTGGGAATAGTCTCGTTGGATTTAAAACGTCGAAACTAAGACAAAACCGTTGGATTTTTAAAGCTAGTACTTATAGAAGCCGAGATATAGACTTCCAAACTTTTGGTTTTTGGTGCACATATATGGAAACCAAAAGTTTGTATCTCGGTTAGTAAAAAAGCTACGACTTTGGGAATAGTCTCGTTGGATTCAGAACGTCAAAACTAAGACAAAACCGTTAGATTTTTAAAGCTAGTACTTATAGAAGATGAGATATAGACTTCCAAACTTTTGGTTTTTGGTGCACATATATGGAAACCAAAAGTTTGTATCTCGGTTAGTAAAAGAGCTACGACTTTGGGAATAGTTTCGTTGGATTCAGAACGTCGAAACTAAGACAAAACCGTTGGATTTTTAAAGCTAGTACTTATAGAAGCCGAGATATAGACTTCCAAACTTTTGGTTTTTGGTGCACATATATGGAAACCAAAAGTTTGTATCTCGGTTAGTAAAAGAGCTACGACTTTGGGAATAGTCTCGTTGGATTCAGAACGTCGAAACTAAGACAAAACCGTTAAATTTTTAAAGCTAGTACTTATAGAAGCCGAGATATAGACTTCCAAACTTTTGGTTTTTGGTGCACATATATGGAAACCAAAAGTTTGTATCTCGATTAGTAAAAGAGCTACGACTTTGGGAATAGTCTCGTTGGATTCAGAACGTCAAAACTAAGACAAAACCGTTGGATTTTTAAAGCTAGTACTTATAGAAGCCGAGATATAGACTTCCAAACTTTTGGTTTTTGGTGCACATATATGGAAACCAAAAGTTTGTATCTCGGTTAGTAAAAGAGCTACGACTTTGGGAATAGTTTCGTTGGATTCAGAACGTCGAAGCTAAGACAAAACCGTTGGATTTTTAAAGCTAGTACTTATAGAAGCCGAGATATAGACTTCCAAACTTTTGGTTTTTGGTGCACATATATGGAAACCAAAAGTTTGTATCTCGGTTAGTAAAAGAGCTACGACTTTGGGAATAGTCTCGTTGGATTCAGAACGTCGAAACTAAGACAAAACCGTTGAATTTTTAAAGCTAGTACCTATAGAAGCCGAGATATAGACTTCCAAACTTTTGGTTTTTGGTGCACATATATGGAAACCAAAAGTTTGTATCTCGATTAGTAAAAGAGCTACGACTTTGGGAATAGTCTCGTTCGATTCAAAACGTTGAAACTAAGACAAAACCGTTGAATTTTTAAAGCTAGTACTTATAGAAGCCGAGATACAGACTTCCAACCTTTGGGTTTTTGGTGCACATATATGGAAACCAAAAGTTTGTATCTCGGTTAGTAAAAGAGCTACGACTTTGGGAATAGTCTCGTTGGATTCAGAACGTCGAAACTAAGACAAAACCGTTGAATTTTTAAAGCTAGTACCTATAGAAGCCGAGATATAGACTTCCAAACTTTTGGTTTTTGGTGCACATATATGGAAACCAAAAGTTTGTATCTCGATTAGTAAAAGAGCTACGACTTTGGGAATAGTCTCGTTCGATTCAGAACGTCGAAACTAAGACAAAACCGTTGAATTTTTAAAGCTAGTACTTATAGAAGCCGAGATATAGACTTCCAAACTTTTGGATTTTGGTGCACATAAATGGAAACCAAAAATTTGTATCTCGGTTAGTAAAAAAGCTACGACTTTGGGAATAGTCTCGTTGGATTCAGAACGTCAAAACTAAGACAAAACCGTTGGATTTTTAAAGCTAGTACTTATAGAAGTCGAGATATAGACTTCCAAACTTTTGGTTTTTGGTGCACATATATGGAAACCAAAAGTTTGTATCTCGGTTAGTAAAAGAGCTACGACTTTGGGAATAGTCTCGTTGGATTCAGAACGTCGAAACTAAGATAAAACCGTTGGATTTTTAAAGCTAGTACTTATAGAAGCCGAGATACAGACTTCCAACCTTTGGGTTTTTGGTGCACATATATGGAAACCAAAAGTTTGTATCTCAGTTAGTAAAAGAGGTACGACTTTGGGAATAGTCTCGTTGGATTCAAAACGTCGAAACTAAGACAAAACCGTTGGATTTTTAAAGCTAGTACTTATAGAAGCCGAGATATAGACTTCCAAACTTTTGGTTTTTGGTGCACATATATGGAAACCAAAAGTTTGTATCTCGGTTAGTAAAAAAGCTACGACTTTGAAAATAGTCTCGTTGGATTCAGAACGTCAAAACTAAGACAAAACCGTTGGATTTTTAAAGCTAGTACTTATAGAAGCCGAGATATAGACTTCCAAACTTTTGGTTTTTGGTGCACATATAGGGAAACCAAAAGTTTGTATCTCGGTTAGTAAAAAAGCTACGACTTTGGGAATAGTCTCGTTAGATTCAGAACGTCAAAACTAAGACAAAACCGTTAAATTTTTAAAGCTAGTACTTATAGAAGCCGAGATATAGACTTCCAAACTTTTGGTTTTTGGTGCACATATATGGAAACCAAAAGTTTGTATCTCGGTTAGTAAAAGAGCTACGACTTTGGGAATAGTCTCGTTCGATTCAGAACGTCGAAACTAAGACAAAACCGTTGAATTTTTAAAGCTAGAACTTATAGAAGCCGAGATATAGACTTCCAAACTTATCTCGGTTAGTAAAAGAGCTACGACTTTGGGAATAGCCTCGTTGGATTCAGAACGTCGAAACTAAGACAAAACCGTTGGATTTTTAAACCTAGTACTTATAGAAGCCGAGATACAGACTTCCAACCTTTGGGTTTTTGGTGCACATATATGGAAACCAAAAGTTTGTATCTCGGTTAGTAAAAGAGCTACGACTTTGGGAATAGTCTCGTTGGATTCAGAACAACGAAACTAAGACAAAACCGTTGGATTTTTAAAGCTAGTACTTATAGAAGCCGAGATATAGACTTCCAAACTTTTGGTTTTTGGTGCACATATATGGAAACCAAAAGTTTGTATCTCGGTTAGTAAAAAAGCTACGACTTTGAAAATAGTCTCGTTGGATTCAGAACGTCAAAACTAAGACAAAACCGTTGGATTTTTAAAGCTAGTACTTATAGAAGCCGAGATATAGACTTCCAAACTTTTGGTTTTTGGTGCACATATAGGGAAACCAAAAGTTTGTATCTCGGTTAGTAAAAAAGCTACGACTTTGGGAATAGTCTCGTTAGATTCAGAACGTCAAAACTAAGACAAAACCGTTAAATTTTTAAAGCTAGTACTTATAGAAGCCGAGATATAGACTTCCAAACTTTTGGTTTTTGGTGCACATATATGGAAACCAAAAGTTTGTATCTCGGTTAGTAAAAGAGCTACGACTTTGGGAATAGTCTCGTTCGATTCAGAACGTCGAAACTAAGACAAAACCGTTGAATTTTTAAAGCTAGAACTTATAGAAGCCGAGATATAGACTTCCAAACTTATCTCGGTTAGTAAAAGAGCTACGACTTTGGGAAGAGCCTCGTTGGATTCAGAACGTCGAAACTAAGACAAAACCGTTGGATTTTTAAACCTAGTACTTATAGAAGCCGAGATACAGACTTCCAACCTTTGGGTTTTTGGTGCACATATATGGAAACCAAAAGTTTGTATCTCGGTTAGTAAAAGAGCTACGACTTTGGGAATAGTCTCGTTGGATTCAGAACAACGAAACTAAGACAAAACCGTTGGATTTTTAAAGCTAGTACTTATAGAAGCCGAGATATAGACTTCCAAACTTTTGGTTTTTGGTGCACATATATGGAAACCAAAAGTTTGTATCTCGGTTAGTAAAAGAGCTACGACTTTGGAAATAGTCTCGTTGGATTCAGAACGTCGAAACTAAGACAAAACCGTTGGATTTTTAAAGCTAGTACTTATAGAAGCCGAGATATAGACTTCCAAACTTTTGGTTTTTGGTGCACATATATGGAAACCAAAAGTTTGTATCTCGGTTAGTAAAAGAGCTACGACTTTGGGAATAGTCTCGTTGGATTCAGAACGTCGAAACTAAGACAAAACCGTTGAATTTTTAAAGCTAGTACTTATAGAAGATGAGATATAGACTTCCAAACTTTTGGTTTTTGGTGCACATATATGGAAACCAAAAGTTTGTATCTCGGTTAGTAAAAGAGCTACGACTTTGAAAATAGTTTCGTTGGATTCAGAACGTCGAAACTAAGACAAAACCGTTGGATTTTTAAAGCTAGTACTTATAGAAGCCGAGATATAGACTTCCAAACTTTTGGTTTTTGGTGCACATATATGGAAACCAAAAGTTTGTATCTCGGTTAGTAAAAGAGCTACGACTTTGGGAATAGTCTCGTTGGATTCAGAACGTCGAAACTAAGACAAAACCGTTAAATTTTTAAAGCTAGTACTTATAGAAGCCGAGATATAGACTTCCAAACTTTTGGTTTTTGGTGCACATATATGGAAACCAAAAGTTTGTATCTCGATTAGTAAAAGAGCTACGACTTTGGGAATAGTCTCGTTGGATTCAGAACGTCAAAACTAAGACAAAACCGTTGGATTTTTAAAGCTAGTACTTATAGAAGTCGAGATATAGACTTCCAAACTTTTGGTTTTTGGTGCACATATATGGAAACCAAAAGTTTGTATCTCGGTTAGTAAAAGAGCTACGACTTTGGGAATAGTCTCGTTGGATTCAGAACGTCGAAACTAAGATAAAACCGTTAAATTTTTAAAGCTAGTACTTATAGAAGCCGAGATATAGACTTCCAAACTTTTGGTTTTTGGTGCACATATATGGAAACCAAAAGTTTGTATCTCGGTTAGTAAAAAAGCTACGACTTTGGGAATAGTCTCGTTGGATTCAGAACGTCAAAACTAAGACAAAACCGTTGGATTTTTAAAGCTAGTACTTATAGAAGTTGAGATATAGACTTCCAAACTTTTGGTTTTTGGTGCACATATATGGAAACCAAAAGTTTGTATCTCGGTTAGTAAAAAGGCTACGACTTTGGGAATAGTCTCGTTGGATTCAGAACGTCAAAACTAAGACAAAACCGTTGGATTTTTAAAGCTAGTACTTATAGAAGCCGAGATATAGACTTCCAAACTTTTGATTTTTGGTGCACATATATGGAAACCAAAAGTTTGTATCTCGGTTAGTAAAAGAGCTACGACTTTGGGAATAGTCTTGTTGGATTCAGAACGTCGAAACTAAGACAAAACCGTTGGATTTTTAAAGCTAGTACTTATAGAAGCCGAGATATAGACTTCCAAACTTTTGGTTTTTGGTGCACATATATGGAAACCAAAAGTTTGTATCTCGGTTAGTAAAAAAGCTACGACTTTGAAAATAGTCTCGTTGGATTCAGAACGTCAAAACTAAGACAAAACCGTTGGATTTTTAAAGCTAGTACTTATAGAAGCCGAGATATAGACTTCCAAACTTTTGGTTTTTGGTGCACATATAGGGAAACCAAAAGTTTGTATCTCGGTTAGTAAAAAAGCTACGACTTTGGGAATAGTCTCGTTAGATTCAGAACGTCAAAACTAAGACAAAACCGTTAAATTTTTAAAGCTAGTACTTATAGAAGCCGAGATATAGACTTCCAAACTTTTGGTTTTTGGTGCACATATATGGAAACCAAAAGTTTGTATCTCGGTTAGTAAAAGAGCTACGACTTTGGGAATAGTCTCGTTCGATTCAGAACGTCGAAACTAAGACAAAACCGTTGAATTTTTAAAGCTAGAACTTATAGAAGCCGAGATATAGACTTCCAAACTTATCTCGGTTAGTAAAAGAGCTACGACTTTGGGAATAGCCTCGTTGGATTCAGAACGTCGAAACTAAGACAAAACCGTTGGATTTTTAAACCTAGTACTTATAGAAGCCGAGATACAGACTTCCAACCTTTGGGTTTTTGGTGCACATATATGGAAACCAAAAGTTTGTATCTCGGTTAGTAAAAGAGCTACGACTTTGGGAATAGTCTCGTTGGATTCAGAACAACGAAACTAAGACAAAACCGTTGGATTTTTAAAGCTAGTACTTATAGAAGCCGAGATATAGACTTCCAAACTTTTGGTTTTTGGTGCACATATATGGAAACCAAAAGTTTGTATCTCGGTTAGTAAAAGAGCTACGACTTTGGAAATAGTCTCGTTGGATTCAGAACGTCGAAACTAAGACAAAACCGTTGGATTTTTAAAGCTAGTACTTATAGAAGCCGAGATATAGACTTCCAAACTTTTGGTTTTTGGTGCACATATATGGAAACCAAAAGTTTGTATCTCGGTTAGTAAAAGAGCTACGACTTTGGGAATAGTCTCGTTGGATTCAGAACGTCGAAACTAAGACAAAACCGTTGAATTTTTAAAGCTAGTACTTATAGAAGATGAGATATAGACTTCCAAACTTTTGGTTTTTGGTGCACATATATGGAAACCAAAAGTTTGTATCTCGGTTAGTAAAAGAGCTACGACTTTGAAAATAGTTTCGTTGGATTCAGAACGTCGAAACTAAGACAAAACCGTTGGATTTTTAAAGCTAGTACTTATAGAAGCCGAGATATAGACTTCCAAACTTTTGGTTTTTGGTGCACATATATGGAAACCAAAAGTTTGTATCTCGGTTAGTAAAAGAGCTACGACTTTGGGAATAGTCTCGTTGGATTCAGAACGTCGAAACTAAGACAAAACCGTTAAATTTTTAAAGCTAGTACTTATAGAAGCCGAGATATAGACTTCCAAACTTTTGGTTTTTGGTGCACATATATGGAAACCAAAAGTTTGTATCTCGATTAGTAAAAGAGCTACGACTTTGGGAATAGTCTCGTTGGATTCAGAACGTCAAAACTAAGACAAAACCGTTGGATTTTTAAAGCTGGTACTTATAGAAGTCGAGATATAGACTTCCAAACTTTTGGTTTTTGGTGCACATATATGGAAACCAAAAGTTTGTATCTCGGTTAGTAAAAGAGCTACGACTTTGGGAATAGTCTCGTTGGATTCAGAACGTCGAAACTAAGATAAAACCGTTAAATTTTTAAAGCTAGTACTTATAGAAGCCGAGATATAGACTTCCAAACTTTTGGTTTTTGGTGCACATATATGGAAACCAAAAGTTTGTATCTCGGTTAGTAAAAAAGCTACGACTTTGGGAATAGTCTCGTTGGATTCAGAACGTCAAAACTAAGACAAAACCGTTGGATTTTTAAAGCTAGTACTTATAGAAGTTGAGATATAGACTTCCAAACTTTTGGTTTTTGGTGCACATATATGGAAACCAAAAGTTTGTATCTCGGTTAGTAAAAAGGCTACGACTTTGGGAATAGTCTCGTTGGATTCAGAACGTCAAAACTAAGACAAAACCGTTGGATTTTTAAAGCTAGTACTTATAGAAGCCGAGATATAGACTTCCAAACTTTTGATTTTTGGTGCACATATATGGAAACCAAAAGTTTGTATCTCGGTTAGTAAAAGAGCTACGACTTTGGGAATAGTCTTGTTGGATTCAGAACGTCGAAACTAAGACAAAACCGTTGGATTTTTAAAGCTAGTACTTATAGAAGCCGAGATATAGACTTCCAAACTTTTGGTTTTTGGTGCACATATATGGAAACCAAAAGTTTGTATCTCGGTTAGTAAAAGAGCTACGACTTTGGGAATAGTCTCGTTGGATTCAGAACGTCGAAACTAAGATAAAACCGTTGAATTTTTAAAGCTAGTACTTATAGAAGCCGAGATACAGACTTCCAACCTTTGGGTTTTTGGTGCACATATATGGAAACCAAAAGTTTGTATCTCGGTTAGTAAAAGAGCTACGACTTTGGGAATAGTTTCGTTGGATTCAGAACGTCGAAACTAAGACAAAACCGTTGGATTTTTAAAGCTAGTACTTATAGAAGCCGAGATATAGACTTCCAAACTTTTGGTTTTTGGTGCACATATATGGAAACCAAAAGTTTGTATCTCGGTTAGTAAAAGAGCTACGACTTTGGGAATAGTCTCGTTGGATTCAGAACGTCGAAACTAAGACAAAACCGTTAAATTTTTAAAGCTAGTACTTATAGAAGCCGAGATATAGACTTCCAAACTTTTGGTTTTTGGTGCACATATATGGAAACCAAAAGTTTGTATCTCGGTTAGTAAAGGAGCTACGACTTTGAGAATAGTCTCGTTGGATTTAGAACGTCGAAACTAAGACAAAACCGTTGAATTTTTAAAGCTAGTACTTATAGAAGATGAGATATAGACTTCCAAACTTTTGGTTTTTGGTGCACATAAATGGAAACCAAAAGTTTGTATCTCGGTTAGTAAAAGAGCTACGACTTTGGGAATAGTTTCGTTGGATTCAGAACGTCGAAACTAAGACAAAACCGTTGGATTTTTAAAGCTAGTACTTATAGAAGCCGAGATATAGACTTCCAAACTTTTGGTTTTTGGTGCACATATATGGAAACCAAAAGTTTGTATCTCGGTTAGTAAAAGAGCTACGACTTTGGGAATAGTCTCGTTGGATTCAGAACGTCGAAACTAAGACAAAACCGTTAAATTTTTAAAGCTAGTACTTATAGAAGCCGAGATATAGACTTCCAAACTTTTGGTTTTTGGTGCACATATATGGAAACCAAAAGTTTGTATCTCGATTAGTAAAAGAGCTACGACTTTGGGAATAGTCTCGTTGGATTCAGAACGTCAAAACTAAGACAAAACCGTTGGATTTTTAAAGCTAGTACTTATAGAAGTCGAGATATAGACTTCCAAACTTTTGGTTTTTGGTGCACATATATGGAAACCAAAAGTTTTGTATCTCAGTTAGTAAAAGAGCGACGACTTTGGGAATAGTCTCGTTGGATTCAGAACGTCGAAACTAAGATAAAACCGTTGGATTTTTAAAGCTAGTACTTATAGAAGCCGAGATACAGACTTCCAACCTTTGGGTTTTTGGTGCACATATATGGAAACCAAAAGTTTGTATCTCAGTTAGTAAAAGAGCTACGACTTTGGGAATAGTCTCGTTGGATTTAAAACGTCGAAACTAAGACAAAACCGTTGGATTTTTAAAGCTAGTACTTATAGAAGCCGAGATATAGACTTCCAAACTTTTGGTTTTTGGTGCACATATATGGAAACCAAAAGTTTGTATCTCGGTTAGTAAAAAAGCTACGACTTTGGGAATAGTCTCGTTGGATTCAGAACGTCAAAACTAAGACAAAACCGTTAGATTTTTAAAGCTAGTACTTATAGAAGATGAGATATAGACTTCCAAACTTTTGGTTTTTGGTGCACATATATGGAAACCAAAAGTTTGTATCTCGGTTAGTAAAGGAGCTACGACTTTGAGAATAGTCTCGTTGGATTTAGAACGTCGAAACTAAGACAAAACCGTTGAATTTTTAAAGCTAGTACTTATAGAAGATGAGATATAGACTTCCAAACTTTTGGTTTTTGGTGCACATATATGGAAACCAAAAGTTTGTATCTCGGTTAGTAAAAAAGCTACGACTTTGGGAATAGTCTCGTTGGATTCAGAACGTCAAAACTAAGACAAAACCGTTGGATTTTTAAAGCTAGTACTTATAGAAGTTGAGATATAGACTTCCAAACTTTTGGTTTTTGGTGCACATATATGGAAACCAAAAGTTTGTATCTCGGTTAGTAAAAAGGCTACGACTTTGGGAATAGTCTCGTTGGATTCAGAACGTCAAAACTAAGACAAAACCGTTGGATTTTTAAAGCTAGTACTTATAGAAGCCGAGATATAGACTTCCAAACTTTTGATTTTTGGTGCACATATATGGAAACCAAAAGTTTGTATCTCGGTTAGTAAAAGAGCTACGACTTTGGGAATAGTCTTGTTGGATTCAGAACGTCGAAACTAAGACAAAACCGTTGGATTTTTAAAGCTAGTACTTATAGAAGCCGAGATATAGACTTCCAAACTTTTGGTTTTTGGTGCACATATATGGAAACCAAAAGTTTGTATCTCGGTTAGTAAAAGAGCTACGACTTTGGGAATAGTCTCGTTGGATTCAGAACGTCGAAACTAAGATAAAACCGTTGAATTTTTAAAGCTAGTACTTATAGAAGCCGAGATACAGACTTCCAACCTTTGGGTTTTTGGTGCACATATATGGAAACCAAAAGTTTGTATCTCGGTTAGTAAAAGAGCTACGACTTTGGGAATAGTTTCGTTGGATTCAGAACGTCGAAACTAAGACAAAACCGTTGGATTTTTAAAGCTAGTACTTATAGAAGCCGAGATATAGACTTCCAAACTTTTGGTTTTTGGTGCACATATATGGAAACCAAAAGTTTGTATCTCGGTTAGTAAAAGAGCTACGACTTTGGGAATAGTCTCGTTGGATTCAGAACGTCGAAACTAAGACAAAACCGTTAAATTTTTAAAGCTAGTACTTATAGAAGCCGAGATATAGACTTCCAAACTTTTGGTTTTTGGTGCACATATATGGAAACCAAAAGTTTGTATCTCGGTTAGTAAAGGAGCTACGACTTTGAGAATAGTCTCGTTGGATTTAGAACGTCGAAACTAAGACAAAACCGTTGAATTTTTAAAGCTAGTACTTATAGAAGATGAGATATAGACTTCCAAACTTTTGGTTTTTGGTGCACATAAATGGAAACCAAAAGTTTGTATCTCGGTTAGTAAAAGAGCTACGACTTTGGGAATAGTTTCGTTGGATTCAGAACGTCGAAACTAAGACAAAACCGTTGGATTTTTAAAGCTAGTACTTATAGAAGCCGAGATATAGACTTCCAAACTTTTGGTTTTTGGTGCACATATATGGAAACCAAAAGTTTGTATCTCGGTTAGTAAAAGAGCTACGACTTTGGGAATAGTCTCGTTGGATTCAGAACGTCGAAACTAAGACAAAACCGTTAAATTTTTAAAGCTAGTACTTATAGAAGCCGAGATATAGACTTCCAAACTTTTGGTTTTTGGTGCACATATATGGAAACCAAAAGTTTGTATCTCGATTAGTAAAAGAGCTACGACTTTGGGAATAGTCTCGTTGGATTCAGAACGTCAAAACTAAGACAAAACCGTTGGATTTTTAAAGCTAGTACTTATAGAAGTCGAGATATAGACTTCCAAACTTTTGGTTTTTGGTGCACATATATGGAAACCAAAAGTTTTGTATCTCAGTTAGTAAAAGAGCGACGACTTTGGGAATAGTCTCGTTGGATTCAGAACGTCGAAACTAAGATAAAACCGTTGGATTTTTAAAGCTAGTACTTATAGAAGCCGAGATACAGACTTCCAACCTTTGGGTTTTTGGTGCACATATATGGAAACCAAAAGTTTGTATCTCAGTTAGTAAAAGAGCTACGACTTTGGGAATAGTCTCGTTGGATTTAAAACGTCGAAACTAAGACAAAACCGTTGGATTTTTAAAGCTAGTACTTATAGAAGCCGAGATATAGACTTCCAAACTTTTGGTTTTTGGTGCACATATATGGAAACCAAAAGTTTGTATCTCGGTTAGTAAAAAAGCTACGACTTTGGGAATAGTCTCGTTGGATTCAGAACGTCAAAACTAAGACAAAACCGTTAGATTTTTAAAGCTAGTACTTATAGAAGATGAGATATAGACTTCCAAACTTTTGGTTTTTGGTGCACATATATGGAAACCAAAAGTTTGTATCTCGGTTAGTAAAGGAGCTACGACTTTGAGAATAGTCTCGTTGGATTTAGAACGTCGAAACTAAGACAAAACCGTTGAATTTTTAAAGCTAGTACTTATAGAAGATGAGATATAGACTTCCAAACTTTTGGTTTTTGGTGCACATAAATGGAAACCAAAAGTTTGTATCTCGGTTAGTAAAAGAGCTACGACTTTGGGAATAGTTTCGTTGGATTCAGAACGTCGAAACTAAGACAAAACCGTTGGATTTTTAAAGCTAGTACTTATAGAAGCCGAGATATAGACTTCCAAACTTTTGGTTTTTGGTGCACATATATGGAAACCAAAAGTTTGTATCTCGGTTAGTAAAAGAGCTACGACTTTGGGAATAGTCTCGTTGGATTCAGAACGTCGAAACTAAGACAAAACCGTTAAATTTTTAAAGCTAGTACTTATAGAAGCCGAGATATAGACTTCCAAACTTTTGGTTTTTGGTGCACATATATGGAAACCAAAAGTTTGTATCTCGATTAGTAAAAGAGCTACGACTTTGGGAATAGTCTCGTTGGATTCAGAACGTCAAAACTAAGACAAAACCGTTGGATTTTTAAAGCTAGTACTTATAGAAGTCGAGATATAGACTTCCAAACTTTTGGTTTTTGGTGCACATATATGGAAACCAAAAGTTTTGTATCTCGGTTAGTAAAAGAGCGACGACTTTGGGAATAGTCTCGTTGGATTCAGAACGTCGAAACTAAGATAAAACCGTTGGATTTTTAAAGCTAGTACTTATAGAAGCCGAGATACAGACTTCCAACCTTTGGGTTTTTGGTGCACATATATGGAAACCAAAAGTTTGTATCTCAGTTAGTAAAAGAGCTACGACTTTGGGAATAGTCTCGTTGGATTTAAAACGTCGAAACTAAGACAAAACCGTTGGATTTTTAAAGCTAGTACTTATAGAAGCCGAGATATAGACTTCCAAACTTTTGGTTTTTGGTGCACATATATGGAAACCAAAAGTTTGTATCTCGGTTAGTAAAAAAGCTACGACTTTGGGAATAGTCTCGTTGGATTCAGAACGTCAAAACTAAGACAAAACCGTTAGATTTTTAAAGCTAGTACTTATAGAAGATGAGATATAGACTTCCAAACTTTTGGTTTTTGGTGCACATATATGGAAACCAAAAGTTTGTATCTCGGTTAGTAAAAGAGCTACGACTTTGGGAATAGTTTCGTTGGATTCAGAACGTCGAAACTAAGACAAAACCGTTGGATTTTTAAAGCTAGTACTTATAGAAGCCGAGATATAGACTTCCAAACTTTTGGTTTTTGGTGCACATATATGGAAACCAAAAGTTTGTATCTCGGTTAGTAAAAGAGCTACGACTTTGGGAATAGTCTCGTTGGATTCAGAACGTCGAAACTAAGACAAAACCGTTAAATTTTTAAAGCTAGTACTTATAGAAGCCGAGATATAGACTTCCAAACTTTTGGTTTTTGGTGCACATATATGGAAACCAAAAGTTTGTATCTCGATTAGTAAAAGAGCTACGACTTTGGGAATAGTCTCGTTGGATTCAGAACGTCAAAACTAAGACAAAACCGTTGGATTTTTAAAGCTAGTACTTATAGAAGCCGAGATATAGACTTCCAAACTTTTGGTTTTTGGTGCACATATATGGAAACCAAAAGTTTGTATCTCGGTTAGTAAAAGAGCTACGACTTTGGGAATAGTTTCGTTGGATTCAGAACGTCGAAGCTAAGACAAAACCGTTGGATTTTTAAAGCTAGTACTTATAGAAGCCGAGATATAGACTTCCAAACTTTTGGTTTTTGGTGCACATATATGGAAACCAAAAGTTTGTATCTCGGTTAGTAAAAGAGCTACGACTTTGGGAATAGTCTCGTTGGATTCAAAACGTCAAAACTAAGACAAAACCGTTGGATTTTTAAAGCTAGTACTTATAGAAGCCGAGATATAGACTTCCAAACTTTTGGATTTTGGTGCACATAAATGGAAACCAAAAATTTGTATCTCGGTTAGTAAAAAAGCTACGACTTTGGGAATAGTCTCGTTGGATTCAGAACGTCAAAACTAAGACAAAACCGTTGGATTTTTAAAGCTAGTACTTATAGAAGCCGAGATATAGACTTCCAAACTTTTGGTTTTTGGTGCACATATATGGAAACCAAAAGTTTGTATCTCGGTTAGTAAAAGAGCTACGACTTTGGGAATAGTCTCGTTGGATTCAGAACGTCGAAACTAAGATAAAACCGTTGGATTTTTAAAGCTAGTACTTATAGAAGCCGAGATACAGACTTCCAACCTTTGGGTTTTTGGTGCACATATATGGAAACCAAAAGTTTGTATCTCAGTTAGTAAAAGAGGTACGACTTTGGGAATAGTCTCGTTGGATTCAAAACGTCGAAACTAAGACAAAACCGTTGGATTTTTAAAGCTAGTACTTATAGAAGCCGAGATATAGACTTCCAAACTTTTGGTTTTTGGTGCACATATATGGAAACCAAAAGTTTGTATCTCGGTTAGTAAAAAAGCTACGACTTTGAAAATAGTCTCGTTGGATTCAGAACGTCAAAACTAAGACAAAACCGTTGGATTTTTAAAGCTAGTACTTATAGAAGCCGAGATATAGACTTCCAAACTTTTGGTTTTTGGTGCACATATAGGGAAACCAAAAGTTTGTATCTCGGTTAGTAAAAAAGCTACGACTTTGGGAATAGTCTCGTTAGATTCAGAACGTCAAAACTAAGACAAAACCGTTAAATTTTTAAAGCTAGTACTTATAGAAGCCGAGATATAGACTTCCAAACTTTTGGTTTTTGGTGCACATATATGGAAACCAAAAGTTTGTATCTCGGTTAGTAAAAGAGCTACGACTTTGGGAATAGTCTCGTTCGATTCAGAACGTCGAAACTAAGACAAAACCGTTGAATTTTTAAAGCTAGAACTTATAGAAGCCGAGATATAGACTTCCAAACTTATCTCGGTTAGTAAAAGAGCTACGACTTTGGGAATAGCCTCGTTGGATTCAGAACGTCGAAACTAAGACAAAACCGTTGGATTTTTAAACCTAGTACTTATAGAAGCCGAGATACAGACTTCCAACCTTTGGGTTTTTGGTGCACATATATGGAAACCAAAAGTTTGTATCTCGGTTAGTAAAAGAGCTACGACTTTGGGAATAGTCTCGTTGGATTCAGAACAACGAAACTAAGACAAAACCGTTGGATTTTTAAAGCTAGTACTTATAGAAGCCGAGATATAGACTTCCAAACTTTTGGTTTTTGGTGCACATATATGGAAACCAAAAGTTTGTATCTCGGTTAGTAAAAGAGCTACGACTTTGGAAATAGTCTCGTTGGATTCAGAACGTCGAAACTAAGACAAAACCGTTGGATTTTTAAAGCTAGTACTTATAGAAGCCGAGATATAGACTTCCAAACTTTTGGTTTTTGGTGCACATATATGGAAACCAAAAGTTTGTATCTCGGTTAGTAAAAGAGCTACGACTTTGGGAATAGTCTCGTTGGATTCAGAACGTCGAAACTAAGACAAAACCGTTGAATTTTTAAAGCTAGTACTTATAGAAGATGAGATATAGACTTCCAAACTTTTGGTTTTTGGTGCACATATATGGAAACCAAAAGTTTGTATCTCGGTTAGTAAAAGAGCTACGACTTTGAAAATAGTTTCGTTGGATTCAGAACGTCGAAACTAAGACAAAACCGTTGGATTTTTAAAGCTAGTACTTATAGAAGCCGAGATATAGACTTCCAAACTTTTGGTTTTTGGTGCACATATATGGAAACCAAAAGTTTGTATCTCGGTTAGTAAAAGAGCTACGACTTTGGGAATAGTCTCGTTGGATTCAGAACGTCGAAACTAAGACAAAACCGTTAAATTTTTAAAGCTAGTACTTATAGAAGCCGAGATATAGACTTCCAAACTTTTGGTTTTTGGTGCACATATATGGAAACCAAAAGTTTGTATCTCGATTAGTAAAAGAGCTACGACTTTGGGAATAGTCTCGTTGGATTCAGAACGTCAAAACTAAGACAAAACCGTTGGATTTTTAAAGCTAGTACTTATAGAAGTCGAGATATAGACTTCCAAACTTTTGGTTTTTGGTGCACATATATGGAAACCAAAAGTTTGTATCTCGGTTAGTAAAAGAGCTACGACTTTGGGAATAGTCTCGTTGGATTCAGAACGTCGAAACTAAGATAAAACCGTTAAATTTTTAAAGCTAGTACTTATAGAAGCCGAGATATAGACTTCCAAACTTTTGGTTTTTGGTGCACATATATGGAAACCAAAAGTTTGTATCTCGGTTAGTAAAAAAGCTACGACTTTGGGAATAGTCTCGTTGGATTCAGAACGTCAAAACTAAGACAAAACCGTTGGATTTTTAAAGCTAGTACTTATAGAAGTTGAGATATAGACTTCCAAACTTTTGGTTTTTGGTGCACATATATGGAAACCAAAAGTTTGTATCTCGGTTAGTAAAAAGGCTACGACTTTGGGAATAGTCTCGTTGGATTCAGAACGTCAAAACTAAGACAAAACCGTTGGATTTTTAAAGCTAGTACTTATAGAAGCCGAGATATAGACTTCCAAACTTTTGATTTTTGGTGCACATATATGGAAACCAAAAGTTTGTATCTCGGTTAGTAAAAGAGCTACGACTTTGGGAATAGTCTTGTTGGATTCAGAACGTCGAAACTAAGACAAAACCGTTGGATTTTTAAAGCTAGTACTTATAGAAGCCGAGATATAGACTTCCAAACTTTTGGTTTTTGGTGCACATATATGGAAACCAAAAGTTTGTATCTCGGTTAGTAAAAGAGCTACGACTTTGGGAATAGTCTCGTTGGATTCAGAACGTCGAAACTAAGATAAAACCGTTGAATTTTTAAAGCTAGTACTTATAGAAGCCGAGATACAGACTTCCAACCTTTGGGTTTTTGGTGCACATATATGGAAACCAAAAGTTTGTATCTCGGTTAGTAAAAGAGCTACGACTTTGGGAATAGTTTCGTTGGATTCAGAACGTCGAAACTAAGACAAAACCGTTGGATTTTTAAAGCTAGTACTTATAGAAGCCGAGATATAGACTTCCAAACTTTTGGTTTTTGGTGCACATATATGGAAACCAAAAGTTTGTATCTCGGTTAGTAAAAGAGCTACGACTTTGGGAATAGTCTCGTTGGATTCAGAACGTCGAAACTAAGACAAAACCGTTAAATTTTTAAAGCTAGTACTTATAGAAGCCGAGATATAGACTTCCAAACTTTTGGTTTTTGGTGCACATATATGGAAACCAAAAGTTTGTATCTCGATTAGTAAAAGAGCTACGACTTTGGGAATAGTCTCGTTGGATTCAGAACGTCAAAACTAAGACAAAACCGTTGGATTTTTAAAGCTAGTACTTATAGAAGCCGAGATATAGACTTCCAAACTTTTGGTTTTTGGTGCACATATATGGAAACCAAAAGTTTGTATCTCGGTTAGTAAAAGAGCTACGACTTTGGGAATAGTTTCGTTGGATTCAGAACGTCGAAGCTAAGACAAAACCGTTGGATTTTTAAAGCTAGTACTTATAGAAGCCGAGATATAGACTTCCAAACTTTTGGTTTTTGGTGCACATATATGGAAACCAAAAGTTTGTATCTCGGTTAGTAAAAGAGCTACGACTTTGGGAATAGTCTCGTTGGATTCAGAACGTCGAAACTAAGACAAAACCGTTGAATTTTTAAAGCTAGTACCTATAGAAGCCGAGATATAGACTTCCAAACTTTTGGTTTTTGGTGCACATATATGGAAACCAAAAGTTTGTATCTCGATTAGTAAAAGAGCTACGACTTTGGGAATAGTCTCGTTCGATTCAAAACGTCGAAACTAAGACAAAACCGTTGAATTTTTAAAGCTAGTACTTATAGAAGCCGAGATACAGACTTCCAACCTTTGGGTTTTTGGTGCACATATATGGAAACCAAAAGTTTGTATCTCGGTTAGTAAAAGAGCTACGACTTTGGGAATAGTCTCGTTGGATTCAGAACGTCGAAACTAAGACAAAACCGTTGAATTTTTAAAGCTAGTACCTATAGAAGCCGAGATATAGACTTCCAAACTTTTGGTTTTTGGTGCACATATATGGAAACCAAAAGTTTGTATCTCGATTAGTAAAAGAGCTACGACTTTGGGAATAGTCTCGTTCGATTCAGAACGTCGAAACTAAGACAAAACCGTTGAATTTTTAAAGCTAGTACTTATAGAAGCCGAGATATAGACTTCCAAACTTTTGGATTTTGGTGCACATAAATGGAAACCAAAAATTTGTATCTCGGTTAGTAAAAAAGCTACGACTTTGGGAATAGTCTCGTTGGATTCAGAACGTCAAAACTAAGACAAAACCGTTGGATTTTTAAAGCTAGTACTTATAGAAGTCGAGATATAGACTTCCAAACTTTTGGTTTTTGGTGCACATATATGGAAACCAAAAGTTTGTATCTCGGTTAGTAAAAGAGCTACGACTTTGGGAATAGTCTCGTTGGATTCAGAACGTCGAAACTAAGATAAAACCGTTGGATTTTTAAAGCTAGTACTTATAGAAGCCGAGATACAGACTTCCAACCTTTGGGTTTTTGGTGCACATATATGGAAACCAAAAGTTTGTATCTCAGTTAGTAAAAGAGGTACGACTTTGGGAATAGTCTCGTTGGATTCAAAACGTCGAAACTAAGACAAAACCGTTGGATTTTTAAAGCTAGTACTTATAGAAGCCGAGATATAGACTTCCAAACTTTTGGTTTTTGGTGCACATATATGGAAACCAAAAGTTTGTATCTCGGTTAGTAAAAAAGCTACGACTTTGAAAATAGTCTCGTTGGATTCAGAACGTCAAAACTAAGACAAAACCGTTGGATTTTTAAAGCTAGTACTTATAGAAGCCGAGATATAGACTTCCAAACTTTTGGTTTTTGGTGCACATATAGGGAAACCAAAAGTTTGTATCTCGGTTAGTAAAAAAGCTACGACTTTGGGAATAGTCTCGTTAGATTCAGAACGTCAAAACTAAGACAAAACCGTTAAATTTTTAAAGCTAGTACTTATAGAAGCCGAGATATAGACTTCCAAACTTTTGGTTTTTGGTGCACATATATGGAAACCAAAAGTTTGTATCTCGGTTAGTAAAAGAGCTACGACTTTGGGAATAGTCTCGTTCGATTCAGAACGTCGAAACTAAGACAAAACCGTTGAATTTTTAAAGCTAGAACTTATAGAAGCCGAGATATAGACTTCCAAACTTATCTCGGTTAGTAAAAGAGCTACGACTTTGGGAATAGCCTCGTTGGATTCAGAACGTCGAAACTAAGACAAAACCGTTGGATTTTTAAACCTAGTACTTATAGAAGCCGAGATACAGACTTCCAACCTTTGGGTTTTTGGTGCACATATATGGAAACCAAAAGTTTGTATCTCGGTTAGTAAAAGAGCTACGACTTTGGGAATAGTCTCGTTGGATTCAGAACAACGAAACTAAGACAAAACCGTTGGATTTTTAAAGCTAGTACTTATAGAAGCCGAGATATAGACTTCCAAACTTTTGGTTTTTGGTGCACATATATGGAAACCAAAAGTTTGTATCTCGGTTAGTAAAAGAGCTACGACTTTGGAAATAGTCTCGTTGGATTCAGAACGTCGAAACTAAGACAAAACCGTTGGATTTTTAAAGCTAGTACTTATAGAAGCCGAGATATAGACTTCCAAACTTTTGGTTTTTGGTGCACATATATGGAAACCAAAAGTTTGTATCTCGGTTAGTAAAAGAGCTACGACTTTGGGAATAGTCTCGTTGGATTCAGAACGTCGAAACTAAGACAAAACCGTTGAATTTTTAAAGCTAGTACTTATAGAAGATGAGATATAGACTTCCAAACTTTTGGTTTTTGGTGCACATATATGGAAACCAAAAGTTTGTATCTCGGTTAGTAAAAGAGCTACGACTTTGAAAATAGTTTCGTTGGATTCAGAACGTCGAAACTAAGACAAAACCGTTGGATTTTTAAAGCTAGTACTTATAGAAGCCGAGATATAGACTTCCAAACTTTTGGTTTTTGGTGCACATATATAAATAAATAAATAAATAAATAAATATGCCTTTTATTTTTAAAATTACATAAACATAGCTGAGAAAAAAAAAACATTATTAAAAAAAAAGTAGCATAAACCACTGGCGCAGTCTAGCTTTAAAGAGCTACTCTACTGAACCAGAAGCTATACTTTACCATCAGTAAATAAATTAGGTAGTTAAAAAAAAAATTATCTTAGGCAAATTAATTAGTAAATTACAATAAATTATTAATTAAATATTACAATCAGAAAAAACTAGAAGAAACTTGCATAACAAACATTAAATTTGCCAGAAAAATTGCACAAATAACAAAAGCCACTAAAAAAAATCTCCATTGGTTTGCAAATTAAATAGATGTTCCTTGAATTTTATTTTAAAAGATTGAATTGATAAATTAATTAGGTTTGTTGGTACTTTATTAAAAATATTTGCTGCATTATAAGAATATGACCTCTGAAACATGACACTATGATGAAGTGGAACCGTAATTCTTTTAGAAAACCTTATATTTAAACCATGAACAGTGTCCCGAAAAATTAGTCTTTCTTTAAGGGAGACAGGGGAAGATGTGTCATTAATTATTTTCAATAAAAACACTGCAAAATGTAATATCCTGCGCATATCCATTTTAAGCCATCTAATATCTCTATATAAATAAGATACATGGTCAAATTTTCGGAGTCCATAAACAAATCGAACGCAAGCATTTTGGACCCTTTGAATTCTTACCCGACTTTCCAAATCTAGACAAAACCCATAAACTACGTCAGCATAATTAAAATGAGACAGTACAAGGGATTCACATAATTGTTTTCTTAACTTTACATTTAACATATGGCGGTTATTATACAATGTTTTCAGGGACATAAAAGTTCTTTGAAAAATTTTTTTAAGGTGTTCCTTAAATCTTAATTGTTCATCCAAAATAACCCCCAAGTTTTTACCGTTGTTTACAAATTCCAATCTTGTATTATCGAAATTAATATTTATATTAGATTTTAAAAACTCTCTTTGATTTTTGTTACCAAATATCATAAGCTGGGACTTATTAGGATTTAATTTTAAATTGTGATTTTTTGAGTTTAAGCCTAGTGCTTGCAGGTCTTCATTTATGAGTGATTCGGCCTCTTTATAGTCGCTGTAATCAAAACAATAATAAATTTGCGTATCATCAGCAAATGCCTGAAGCTTACAATATTTAAGCGATTTTAAAACATCTGAGGTATACATTATAAAAAGCAAAGGACCCAAAATAGAACCCTGCGGTACTCCACAACTAATACTTACTTGTTCAGACTTTCTGTTATCGGAAAAAATCGTTAGATATCTATTAGACAAATAGGATTTTAAAAGCAAATAGGAGTTATTATTAAAACCGTAATACTTAAGCTTAGCGCACAACAAATTATGGTTAATGGTGTCAAACGCCTTAGAATAATCCAACAGCACTAAAACGGTATGCATGTTTTTATCACAAGCTCTAAATAAGTCATCAGTTACATTACAAAGTGCTACCGAAGTGTTAAAATGTTTCCTAAACCCACATTGTGAATTTGGTATTATTTCATTAGATAAGCAATAGTTATATATCTGATTATAAAGAATTCTTTCAAAAATTTTCGAAACGGCAGGCAAAATACTTATAATGCGAATGTCATTAAGAGTTGTAGGAGTAGACATTTTAGGCAAAGGTTTTCCCATTGAAGTTTTCCATTGATCAGGAAAGTAACTTATCTCTATGCAACAATTTATAATGTGGGTTAAGTACAAGTCAACAAAGGGGCTACAATACTTAAGCATTAATGAAGAAATTTGATCGGTACCTATCGCAATTGTTTTTATATTATTTAAAATTTTGTTAACCTCATCCGGACTCGTTAAATGGAAACTAAACATATTCGCATCTCTATAAAAGTTATTATTATAATAAGACGTTTTTTCCTCACAGCCTGGATTGACCTGCGCAGTTAAGTCAAAAAAATTACTTATCTCATTGGGATCAGAGAGAAACGACGGAATTAGACCATCCTTATTCTTACAAATATTAAAACTTTTTAGTGCATTCCACAGCTGACTCGGTTCTCTTTTATTTAAAAAAAGTGAATCGATATACTTCCTCTTCTCTCTCCGAACCCGAGACAAAGTAAAATTTCTTAAACCTTTGTAAGTATTCCAATCTTCCAATAGTTTTGACTGTTTGAATATACGCAAGGCATCGTCCCTTTGTCTCATAAAGATTTTTAGGTTTTCTGTGAGCCATGGTGCTTTAGGCTTAGTAATGCGAGATTCTCGGACAGGCGCATGCCTATCAAAAAGGGTTAAAATAAAGTTATTAAACATAGATATCTTCATATTAATGTCATTTTCGTAAAAAATATTATCCCACGGCAAATTGTGCATGTCTGCATTGAAATTGTATACATTAAAATTTTTAAAACAACGGTACCTAACAATTTTTTGACTGCAATTTATTTTTGCTAAATTTAATTCACAATATATAATTTTATGGTCGGATACGGCATCAGCCGATAACACACCCTTATTAGAAACCAACAGCACATTAGAAACAAATATGACATCTAAAAGAGTACTTACATTTGCCGTTACTCGTGTGGGCTCTTCAATTACTTGATGTAGGTTGTAGTTTTCAAAAAGTGTAGTAAGTGGATTTTGAAGACTCAATAAATTAATATTAAAGTCCCCTAAACAAAAAGTTTCTTCTACAGCAGGATAAAGACATGAAAATATATTATCAAAGTCAGCGGTTAATGCACTAAAATTTAGCGTTGGTGGCTTGTAAAAAACACAAAAGCCATAATACTTATTTCCCAACCTAATCTTAAAAACAAGGTATTCAAGTTTAGGATTAATATTAAAATCAAAAGTCAATATATCAACTTGATATGTACATTTAACAAAAGCAGCCACACCTCCCCCCCTGCCGACCCTATCTTTTCTAAACATTTGGTAACCCGGAATCTTAAATGTGTCAGAATCATCCCCCTCAGACAGCCAAGTTTCAGACAACAAAAATATCTCAAAATTATTTGCTTCTATCATATCACGTAATTCAGCAAAACCCGTAAAGATAGATCTTACGTTTAAGTGGCCAACTTTGAATTTACTAGTAGTCATCATCCAGTAACCAATTTGATTCTTATTAACAATAATATATGTATGTATAATTATAGGAAAAATGCGGAAAAATTTAATGTTATGCAAGCTCGAAAATATATCAGTGTTTCCCTATACAGGTATATATAGATAATAAATAGCTTAGCCTAAAAACAAAAACAATAGAAAACAAAATAGAAAAAACAGCGCTTCCACACAATGCCCCGGGATTACTTTGTAAAAAATAATAATTATTCATATAGAACCAAAACCAGGCAAAAAAATTTTGTAATTATGATTAAGTTATTGGTTAAAAAGTATTTTCTTACCGAAAATCGAAATTGCATGAGTATTGATAACAATAACAAAAAAAATATGGAAACCAAAAGTTTGTATCTCGGTTAGTAAAAGAGCTACGACTTTGGGAATAGTCTCGTTGGATTCAGAACGTCGAAACTAAGACAAAACCGTTAAATTTTTAAAGCTAGTACTTATAGAAGCCGAGATATAGACTTCCAAACTTTTGGTTTTTGGTGCACATATATGGAAACCAAAAGTTTGTATCTCGATTAGTAAAAGAGCTACGACTTTGGGAATAGTCTCGTTGGATTCAGAACGTCAAAACTAAGACAAAACCGTTGGATTTTTAAAGCTAGTACTTATAGAAGTCGAGATATAGACTTCCAAACTTTTGGTTTTTGGTGCACATATATGGAAACCAAAAGTTTGTATCTCGGTTAGTAAAAGAGCTACGACTTTGGGAATAGTCTCGTTGGATTCAGAACGTCGAAACTAAGATAAAACCGTTAAATTTTTAAAGCTAGTACTTATAGAAGCCGAGATATAGACTTCCAAACTTTTGGTTTTTGGTGCACATATATGGAAACCAAAAGTTTGTATCTCGGTTAGTAAAAAAGCTACGACTTTGGGAATAGTCTCGTTGGATTCAGAACGTCAAAACTAAGACAAAACCGTTGGATTTTTAAAGCTAGTACTTATAGAAGTTGAGATATAGACTTCCAAACTTTTGGTTTTTGGTGCACATATATGGAAACCAAAAGTTTGTATCTCGGTTAGTAAAAAGGCTACGACTTTGGGAATAGTCTCGTTGGATTCAGAACGTCAAAACTAAGACAAAACCGTTGGATTTTTAAAGCTAGTACTTATAGAAGCCGAGATATAGACTTCCAAACTTTTGATTTTTGGTGCACATATATGGAAACCAAAAGTTTGTATCTCGGTTAGTAAAAGAGCTACGACTTTGGGAATAGTCTTGTTGGATTCAGAACGTCGAAACTAAGACAAAACCGTTGGATTTTTAAAGCTAGTACTTATAGAAGCCGAGATATAGACTTCCAAACTTTTGGTTTTTGGTGCACATATATGGAAACCAAAAGTTTGTATCTCGGTTAGTAAAAGAGCTACGACTTTGGGAATAGTCTCGTTGGATTCAGAACGTCGAAACTAAGATAAAACCGTTGAATTTTTAAAGCTAGTACTTATAGAAGCCGAGATACAGACTTCCAACCTTTGGGTTTTTGGTGCACATATATGGAAACCAAAAGTTTGTATCTCGGTTAATAAAAGAGCTACGACTTTAAGAATAGTCTCGTTGGATTTAGAACGTCGAATCTAAGACAAAACCGTTGGATTTTTAAAGCTAGTACTTATAGAAGCCGAGATATAGACTTCCAAACTTTTGGTTTTTGGTGCACATATATGGAAACCAAAAGTTTGTATCTCGATTAGTAAAAGAGCTACGACTTTGGGAATAGTCTCGTTCAATTCAGAACGTTGAAACTAAGACAAAACCGTTGGATTTTTAAAGCTAGTACTTATAGAAGCCGAGATATAGACTTCCAAACTTATCTCGGTTAGTAAAAGAGCTACGACTTTGGGAATAGTCTCGTTGGATTCAGAACGTCGAAACTAAGACAAAACCGTTGGATTTTTAAAGCTAGTACTTATAGAAGCCGAGATATAGACTTCCAAACTTTTGGTTTTTGGTGCACATATATGGAAACCAAAAGTTTGTATCTCGGTTAGTAAAAGAGCTACGACTTTGGGAATAGTCTCGTTGGATTCAGAACGTCGAAACTAAGATAAAACCGTTGGATTTTTAAAGCTAGTACTTATAGAAGCCGAGATACAGACTTCCAACCTTTGGGTTTTTGGTGCACATATATGGAAACCAAAAGTTTGTATCTCGGTTAGTAAAAAAGCTACGACTTTGGGAATAGTCTTGTTGGATTGAGAACGTCGAAACTAAGACAAAACCGTTGGATTTTTAAAGCTAGTACTTATAGAAGCCGAGATATAGACTTCCAAACTTTTGGTTTTTGGTGCACATATATGGAAACCAAAAGTTTGTATCTCGGTTAGTAAAAAAGCTACGACTTTGGGAATATTCTCGTTGGATTCAGAACGTCAAAACTAAAACAAAACCGTTGGATTTTTAAAGCTAGTACTTATAGAAGCCGAGATATAGACTTCCAAACTTTTGGTTTTTGGTGCACATAAAGGGAAACCAAAAGTTTGTATCTCGGTTAGTAAAAAAGCTACGACTTTGGGAATAGTCTCGTTGGATTCAGAACGTCAAAACTAAGACAAAACCGTTGGATTTTTAAAGCTAGTACTTATAGAAGCCGAGATATAGACTTCCAAACTTTTGGTTTTTGGTGCACATATATGGAAACCAAAAGTTTGTATCTCGGTTAGTAAAAGAGCTACGACTTTGGGAATAGTTTCGTTGGATTCAGAACGTCGAAACTAAGACAAAACCGTTGGATTTTTAAAGCTAGTACTTATAGAAGCCGAGATATAGACTTCCAAACTTTTGGTTTTTGGTGCACATATATGGAAACCAAAAGTTTGTATCTCGGTTAGTAAAGGAGCTACGACTTTGAGAATAGTCTCGTTGGATTTAGAACGTCGAAACTAAGACAAAACCGTTGAATTTTTAAAGCTAGTACTTATAGAAGATGAGATATAGACTTCCAAACTTTTGGTTTTTGGTGCACATAAATGGAAACCAAAAGTTTGTATCTCGGTTAGTAAAAGAGCTACGACTTTGGGAATAGTTTCGTTGGATTCAGAACGTCGAAACTAAGACAAAACCGTTGGATTTTTAAAGCTAGTACTTATAGAAGCCGAGATATAGACTTCCAAACTTTTGGTTTTTGGTGCACATATATGGAAACCAAAAGTTTGTATCTCGGTTAGTAAAAGAGCTACGACTTTGGGAATAGTCTCGTTGGATTCAGAACGTCGAAACTAAGACAAAACCGTTAAATTTTTAAAGCTAGTACTTATAGAAGCCGAGATATAGACTTCCAAACTTTTGGTTTTTGGTGCACATATATGGAAACCAAAAGTTTGTATCTCGATTAGTAAAAGAGCTACGACTTTGGGAATAGTCTCGTTGGATTCAGAACGTCAAAACTAAGACAAAACCGTTGGATTTTTAAAGCTAGTACTTATAGAAGTCGAGATATAGACTTCCAAACTTTTGGTTTTTGGTGCACATATATGGAAACCAAAAGTTTTGTATCTCGGTTAGTAAAAGAGCGACGACTTTGGGAATAGTCTCGTTGGATTCAGAACGTCGAAACTAAGATAAAACCGTTGGATTTTTAAAGCTAGTACTTATAGAAGCCGAGATACAGACTTCCAACCTTTGGGTTTTTGGTGCACATATATGGAAACCAAAAGTTTGTATCTCAGTTAGTAAAAGAGCTACGACTTTGGGAATAGTCTCGTTGGATTTAAAACGTCGAAACTAAGACAAAACCGTTGGATTTTTAAAGCTAGTACTTATAGAAGCCGAGATATAGACTTCCAAACTTTTGGTTTTTGGTGCACATATATGGAAACCAAAAGTTTGTATCTCGGTTAGTAAAAAAGCTACGACTTTGGGAATAGTCTCGTTGGATTCAGAACGTCAAAACTAAGACAAAACCGTTAGATTTTTAAAGCTAGTACTTATAGAAGATGAGATATAGACTTTCAAACTTTTGGTTTTTGGTGCACATATATGGAAACCAAAAGTTTGTATCTCGGTTAGTAAAAGAGCTACGACTTTGGGAATAGTTTCGTTGGATTCAGAACGTCGAAACTAAGACAAAACCGTTGGATTTTTAAAGCTAGTACTTATAGAAGCCGAGATATAGACTTCCAAACTTTTGGTTTTTGGTGCACATATATGGAAACCAAAAGTTTGTATCTCGGTTAGTAAAAGAGCTACGACTTTGGGAATAGTCTCGTTGGATTCAGAACGTCGAAACTAAGACAAAACCGTTAAATTTTTAAAGCTAGTACTTATAGAAGCCGAGATATAGACTTCCAAACTTTTGGTTTTTGGTGCACATATATGGAAACCAAAAGTTTGTATCTCGATTAGTAAAAGAGCTACGACTTTGGAAATAGTCTCGTTGGATTCAGAACGTCAAAACTAAGACAAAACCGTTGGATTTTTAAAGCTAGTACTTATAGAAGCCGAGATATAGACTTCCAAACTTTTGATTTTTGGTGCACATATATGGAAACCAAAAGTTTGTATCTCGGTTAGTAAAAGAGCTACGACTTTGGGAATAGTCTCGTTGGATTCAGAACGTCGAAACTAAGACAAAACCGTTGGATTTTTAAAGCTAGTACTTATAGAAGCCGAGATACAGACTTCCAAACTTTTGGATTTTGGTGCACATAAATGGAAACCAAAAATTTGTATCTCGGTTAGTAAAAAAGCTACGACTTTGGGAATAGTCTCGTTGGATTCAGAACGTCAAAACTAAGACAAAACCGTTGGATTTTTAAAGCTAGTACTTATAGAAGCCGAGATACAGACTTCCAACCTTTGGGTTTTTGGTGCACATATATGGAAACCAAAAGTTTGTATCTCGGTTAGTAAAAGAGCTACGACTTTGGAAATAGTCTCGTTATATTCAGAACGTCGAAACTAAGATAAAACCGTTGAATTTTTAAAGCTAGTACTTATAGAAGCCGAGATACAGACTTCCAAACTTTGGGTTTTTGGTGCACATATATGGAAACCAAAAGTTTGTATCTCGGTTAGTAAAAGAGCTACGACTTTGGGAATAGTCTCGTTGGATTCAGAACGTCGAAACTAAGACAAAACCGTTGGATTTTTAAAGCTAGTACTTATAGAAGCCGAGATATAGACTTCCAAACTTTTGGTTTTTGGTGCACATATATGGAAACCAAAAGTTTGTATCTCGATTAGTAAAAGAGCTACGACTTTGGGAATAGTCTCGTTCGATTCAGAACGTCGAAACTAAGACAAAACGGTTGAATTTTTAAAGCTAGTACTTATAGAAGCCGAGATATAGACTTCCAAACTTTTGGATTTTGGTGCACATAAATGGAAACCAAAAATTTGTATCTCGGTTAGTAAAAAAGCTACGACTTTGGGAATAGTCTCGTTGGATTCAGAACGTCAAAACTAAGACAAAACCGTTGGATTTTTAAAGCTAGTACTTATAGAAGCCGAGATACAGACTTCCAACCTTTGGGTTTTTGGTGCACATATATGGAAACCAAAAGTTTGTATCTCGGTTAGTAAAAGAGCTACGACTTTGGGAATAGTCTCGTTGGATTCAGAACGTCGAAACTAAAATAAAACCGTTGAATTTTTAAAGCTAGTACTTATAGAAGCCGAGATACAGACTTCCAAACTTTGGGTTTTTGGTGCACATATATGGAAACCAAAAGTTTGTATCTCGGTTAGTAAAAGAGCTACGACTTTGGGAGTAGTCTCGTTGGATTCAGAACGTCAAACCTAAGACAAAACCGTTGGATTTTTAAAGCTAGTACTTATAGAAGCCGAGATATAGACTTCCAAACTTTTGGTTTTTGGTGCACATATATGGAAACCAAAAGTTTGTATCTCGGTTAGTAAAAGAGCTACGACTTTGGGAATAGTCTCGTTGGATTCAGAACGTCGAAACTAAAATAAAACCGTTGAATTTTTAAAGCTAGTACTTATAGAAGCCGAGATACAGACTTCCAAACTTTGGGTTTTTGGTGCACATATATGGAAACCAAAAGTTTGTATCTCGGTTAGTAAAAGAGCTACGACTTTGGGAATAGTCTCGTTGGATTCAGAACGTCGAATCTAAGACAAAACCGTTGAATTTTTAAAGCTAGTACTTATAGAAGCCGAGATATAGACTTCCAAACTTTTGGTTTTTGGTGCACATATATGGAAACCAAAAGTTTGTATCTCGGTTAGTAAAAGAGCTACGACTTTGGGAATAGTCTCGTTGGATTCAGAACGTCAAAACTAAGACAAAACCGTTGGATTTTTAAAGCTAGTACTTATAGAAGCCGAGATATAGACTTCCAAACTTTTGGTTTTTGGTGCACATATATGGAAACCAAAAGTTTGTATCTCGGTTAGTAAAAGAGCTACGACTTTGGGAATAGTCTCGTTGGATTCAGAACGTCGAATCTAAGACAAAACCGTTGAATTTTTAAAGCTAGTACTTATAGAAGCCGAGATATAGACTTCCAAACTTTTGGTTTTTGGTGCACATATATGGAAACCAAAAGTTTGTATCTCGGTTAGTAAAAGAGCTACGACTTTGGGAATAGTCTCGTTGGATTCAGAACGTCGAAACTAAGATAAAACCGTTGGATTTTTAAAGCTAGTACTTATAGAAGCCGAGATATAGACTTCCAAACTTTTGGTTTTTGGTGCACATATATGGAAACCAAAAGTTTGTATCTCGATTAGTAAAAGAGCTACGACTTTGGGAATAGTCTCGTTCGATTCAGAACGTCGAAACTAAGACAAAACCGTTGAATTTTTAAAGCTAGTACTTATAGAAGCCGAGATATAGACTTCCAAACTTTTGGATTTTGGTGCACATAAATGGAAACCAAAAATTTGTATCTCGGTTAGTAAAAAAGCTACGACTTTGGGAATAGTCTCGTTGGATTCAGAACGTCAAAACTAAGACAAAACCGTTGGATTTTTAAAGCTAGTACTTATAGAAGCCGAGATACAGACTTCCAACCTTTGGGTTTTTGGTGCACATATATGGAAACCAAAAGTTTGTATCTCGGTTAGTAAAAGAGCTACGACTTTGGGAATAGTCTCGTTGGATTCAGAACAACGAAACTAAGACAAAACCGTTGGATTTTTAAAGCTAGTACTTATAGAAGCCGAGATACAGACTTCCAACCTTTGGGTTTTTGGTGCACATATATGGAAACCAAAAGTTTGTATCTCGGTTAGTAAAAGAGCTACGACTTTGGGAATAGTCTCGTTGGATTCAGAACGTCGAAACTAAAATAAAACCGTTGAATTTTTAAAGCTAGTACTTATAGAAGCCGAGATACAGACTTCCAAACTTTGGGTTTTTGGTGCACATATATGGAAACCAAAAGTTTGTATCTCGGTTAGTAAAAGAGCTACGACTTTGGGAATAGTCTCGTTGGATTCAGAACGTCAAACCTAAGACAAAACCGTTGGATTTTTAAAGCTAGTACTTATAGAAGCCGAGATATAGACTTCCAAACTTTTGGTTTTTGGTGCACATATATGGAAACCAAAAGTTTGTATCTCGGTTAGTAAAAGAGCTACGACTTTGGGAATAGTCTCGTTGGATTCAGAACGTCGAAACTAAAATAAAACCGTTGAATTTTTAAAGCTAGTACTTATAGAAGCCGAGATACAGACTTCCAAACTTTGGGTTTTTGGTGCACATATATGAAAACCAAAAGTTTGTATCTCGGTTAGTAAAAGAGCTACGACTTTGGGAATAGTCTCGTTGGATTCAGAACGTCGAATCTAAGACAAAACCGTTGAATTTTTAAAGCTAGTACTTATAGAAGCCGAGATATAGACTTCCAAACTTTTGGTTTTTGGTGCACATATATGGAAACCAAAAGTTTGTATCTCGGTTAGTAAAAGAGCTACGACTTTGGGAATAGTCTCGTTGGATTCAGAACGTCAAAACTAAGACAAAACCGTTGGATTTTTAAAGCTAGTACTTATAGAAGCCGAGATATAGACTTCCAAACTTTTGGTTTTTGGTGCACATATATGGAAACCAAAAGTTTGTATCTCGGTTAGTAAAAGAGCTACGACTTTGGGAATAGTCTCGTTGGATTCAGAACGTCGAATCTAAGATAAAACCGTTGGATTTTTAAAGCTAGTACTTATAGAAGCCGAGATATAGACTTCCAAACTTTTGGTTTTTGGTGCACATATATGGAAACCAAAAGTTTGTATCTCGATTAGTAAAAGAGCTACGACTTTGGGAATAGTCTCGTTCGATTCAGAACGTCGAAACTAAGACAAAACCGTTGAATTTTTAAAGCTAGTACTTATAGAAGCCGAGATATAGACTTCCAAACTTTTGGATTTTGGTGCACATAAATGGAAACCAAAAGTTTGTATCTCGGTTAGTAAAAGAGCTACGACTTTGGGAATAGTCTCGTTGGATTCAGAACGTCGAAACTAAGACAAAACCGTTGGATTTTTTTAAAGCTAGTACTTATAGAAGCCGAGATATAGACTTCCAAACTTTTGGTTTTTGGTGCACATATATGGAAACCAAAAGTTTGTATCTCGGTTAGTAAAAGAGCTACGACTTTGGGAATAGTCTCGTTGGATTCAGAACGTCGAAACTAAGACAAAACCGTTGGATTTTTAAAGCTAGTACTTATAGAAGCCAAGATATAGACTTCCAAACTTTTGGTTTTTGGTGCACATATATGGAAACCAAAAGTTTGTATCTCGGTTAGTAAAAGAGCTACGACTTTGGGAATAGTCTCGTTGGATTCAGAACGTCGAAACTAAGACAAAACCGTTGGATTTTTAAAGCTAGTACTTATAGAAGCCGAGATATAGACTTCCAAACTTTTGGTTTTTGGTGCACATATATGGAAACCAAAAGTTTGTATCTCGGTTAGTAAAAGAGCTACGACTTTGGGAATAGTCTCGTTGGATTCAGAACGTCGAAACTAAGATAAAACCGTTGGATTTTTAAAGCTAGTACTTATAGAAGCCGAGATATAGACTTCCAAACTTTTGGTTTTTGGTGCACATATATGGAAACCAAAAGTTTGTATCTCGGTTAGTAAAAGAGCTACGACTTTGAGAATAGTCTCGTTGGATTCAGAACAACGAAACTAAGACAAAACCGTTGGATTTTTAAAGCTAGTACTTATAGAAGCCGAGATACAGACTTCCAACCTTTGGGTTTTTGGTGCACATATATGGAAACCAAAAGTTTGTATCTCGGTTAGTAAAAGAGCTACGACTTTGGGAATAGTCTCGTTGGATTCAGAATGTCGAAACTAAAATAAAACCGTTGAATTTTTACAGCTAGTACTTATAGAAGCCGAGATACAGACTTCCAAACTTTGGGTTTTTGGTGCACATATATGGAAACCAAAAGTTTGTATCTCGGTTAGTAAAAGAGCTACGACTTTGGGAATAGTCTCGTTGGATTCAGAACGTCAAAGCTAAGACAAAACCGTTGGATTTTTAAAGCTAGTACTTATAGAAGCCGAGATATAGACTTCCAAACTTTTGGTTTTTGGTGCACATATATGGAAACCAAAAGTTTGTATCTCGGTTAGCAAAAGAGCTACGACTTTGGGAATAGTCTCGTTGGATTCAGAACGTCAAAACTAAGACAAAACCGTTGGATTTTTAAAGCTAGTACTTATAGAAGCCGAGATATAGACTTCCAAACTTTTGGATTTTGGTGCACATAAATGGAAACCAAAAATTTGTATCTCGGTTAGTAAAAAAGCTACGACTTTGGGAATAGTCTCGTTGGATTCAGAACGTCAAAACTAAGACAGAACCGTTGGATTTTTAAAGCTAGTACTTATAGAAGCCGAGATACAGACTTCCAACCTTTGGGTTTTTGGTGCACATATATGGAAACCAAAAGTTTGTATCTCGGTTAGTAAAAAAGCTACGACTTTGGGAATAGTCTCGTTGGATTTAGAACGTCGAAACTAAGACAAAACCGTTGGATTTTTAAAGCTAGTACTTATAGAAGCCGAGATATAGACTTCCAAACTTTTGGTTTTTGGTGCACATATATGGAAACCAAAAGTTTGTATCTCGGTTAGTAAAAGAGCTACGACTTTGGGAATAGTCTCGTTGGATTCAAAACGTCAAAACTAAGACAAAACCGTTGGATTTTTAAAGCTAGTACTTATAGAAGCCGAGATATAGACTTCCAAACTTTTGGTTTTTGGTGCACATATATGGAAACCAAAAGTTTGTATCTCGGTTAGTAAAAGAGCTACGACTTTGGAAATAGTCTCGTTGGATTCAGAACGTCAAAACTAAGACAAAACCGTTGGATTTTTAAAGCTAGTACTTATAGAAGCCGAGATATAGACTTCCAAACTTTTGGTTTTTGGTGCACATATATGGAAACCAAAAGTTTGTATCTCGGTTAGTAACAGAGCTACGACTTTGGGAATAGTCTCGTTGGATTCAGAACAACAAAGCTAAGACAAAACCGTTGGACTTTTAAAGCTAGTAGTTATAGAAGCCGAGATACAGACTTCCAACCTTTGGGTTTTTGGTGCACATATATGGAAACCAAAAGTTTGTATCTCGATTAGTAAAAGAGCTACGACTTTGGGAATAGTCTCGTTGGATTCAAAACGTCGAAACTAAGACAAAACCGTTGGATTTTTAAAGCTAGTACTTATAGAAGCCGAGATATAGACTTCCAAACTTTTGGTTTTTGGTGCACATATATGGAAACCAAAAGTTTGTATCTCGATTAGTAAAAGAGCTACGACTTTGGGAAGAGTCTCGTTCGATTCAGAACGTCGAAACTAAGACAAAACCGTTGAATTTTTAAAACTAGTACTTATAGAAGCCGAGATATAGACTTCCAAACTTTTGGATTTTGGTGCACATAAATGGAAACCAAAAATTTGTATCTCGGTTAGTAAAAAAGCTACGACTTTGGGAATAGTCTTGTTGGATTCAGAACGTCAAAACTAAGACAAAACCGTTGGATTTTTAAAGCTAGTACTTATAGAAGCCGAGATACAGACTTCTAACCTTTGGGTTTTTGGTGCACATATATGGAAACCAAAAGTTTGTTTCTCGGTTAGTAAAAGAGCTACGACTTTCGGAATAATCTCGTTGGATTCAGAACGTCGAAACTAAGACAAAACCGTTGGATTTTTAAAGCTAGTACTTATAGAAGCCGAGATATAGACTTCCAAACTTTTGGTTTTTGGTGCACATATATGGAAACCAAAAGTTTGTATCTCGGTTAGTAAAAGAGCTACGACTTTGGGAATAGTCCCGTTGGATTCAGAACGTCAAAACTAAGACAAAACCGTTGGATTTTTAAAGCTAGTACTTATAGAAGCCGAGATATAGACTTCCAAACTTTTGGTTTTTGGTGCACATATATGGAAACCAAAAGTTTGTATCTCGGTTAGTAAAAGAGCTACGACTTTGGGAATAGTCTCGTTGGATTCAGAACAACGAAACTAAGACAAAACCGTTGGATTTTTAAAGCTAGTACTTATAGAAGCCGAGATACAGACTTCCAACCTTTGGGTTTTTGGTGCACATATATGGAAACCAAAAGTTTGTATCTCGGTTAGTAAAAGAGCTACGACTTTGGGAATAGTCTCGTTGGATTCAGAACGTCGAAACTAAAATAAAACCGTTGAATTTTTAAAGCTAGTACTTATAGAAGCCGAGATACAGACTTCCAAACTTTGGGTTTTTGGTGCACATATATGGAAACCAAAAGTTTGTATCTCGGTTAGTAAAAGAGCTACGACTTTGGGAATAGTCTCGTTGGATTCAGAACGTCAAAACTAAGACAAAACCGTTGGATTTTTAAAGCTAGTACTTATAGAAGCCGAGATACAGACTTCCAACCTTTGGGTTTTTGGTGCACATATATGGAAACCAAAAGTTTGTATCTCGGTTAGTAAAAGAGCTACGACTTTGGGAATAGTCTCGTTGGATTCAGAACGTCAAAACTAAGACAAAACCGTTGGATTTTTAAAGCTAGTACTTATAGAAGCCGAGATATAGACTTCCAAACTTTTGGTTTTTGGTGCACATATATGGAAACCAAAAGTTTGTATCTCGGTTAGTAAAAGAGCTACGACTTTGGGAATAGTCTCGTTGGATTCAGAACGTCGAAAATAAAATAAAACCGTTGAATTTTTAAAGCTAGTACTTATAGAAGCCGAGATACAGACTTCCAAACTTTGGGTTTTTGGTGCACATATATGGAAACCAAAAGTTTGTATCTCGGTTAGTAAAAGAGCTACGACTTTGGGAATAGTCTCGTTGGATTCAGAACGTCGAATCTAAGACAAAACCGTTGAATTTTTAAAGCTAGTACTTATAGAAGCCGAGATATAGACTTCCAAACTTTTGGTTTTTGGTGCACATATATGGAAACCAAAAGTTTGTATCTCGGTTAGTAAAAGAGCTACGACTTTGGGAATAGTCTCGTTGGATTCAGAACGCCAAAACTAAGACAAAACCGTTGGATTTTTAAAGCTAGTACTTATAGAAGCCGAGATATAGACTTCCAAACTTTTGGTTTTTGGTGCACATATATGGAAACCAAAAGTTTGTATCTCGGTTAGTAAAAGAGCTACGACTTTGGGAATAGTCTCGTTGGATTCAGAACGTCAAATCTAAGACAAAACCGTTGAATTTTTAAAGCTAGTACTTATAGAAGCCGAGATATAGACTTCCAAACTTTTGGTTTTTGGTGCACATATATGGAAACCAAAAGTTTGTATCTCGGTTAGTAAAAGAGCTACGACTTTGGGAATAGTCTCGTTGGATTCAGAACGTCGAAACTAAGATAAAACCGTTGGATTTTTAAAGCTAGTACTTATAGAAGCCGAGATATAGACTTCCAAACTTTTGGTTTTTGGTGCACATATATGGAAACCAAAAGTTTGTATCTCGATTAGTAAAAGAGCTACGACTTTGGGAATAGTCTCGTTCGATTCAGAACGTCGAAACTAAGACAAAACCGTTGAATTTTTAAAGCTAGTACTTATAGAAGCCGAGATATAGACTTCCAAACTTTTGGATTTTGGTGCACATAAATGGAAACCAAAAATTTGTATCTCGGTTAGTAAAAAAGCTACGACTTTGGGAATAGTCTCGTTGGATTCAGAACGTCAAAACTAAGACAAAACCGTTGGATTTTTAAAGCTAGTACTTATAGAAGCCGAGATACAGACTTCCAACCTTTGGGTTTTTGGTGCACATATATGGAAACCAAAAGTTTGTATCTCGGTTAGTAAAAGAGCTACGACTTTGGGAATAGTCTCGTTATATTCAGAACGTCGAAACTAAGATAAAACCGTTGAATTTTTAAAGCTAGTACTTATAGAAGCCGAGATACAGACTTCCAAACTTTGGGTTTTTGGTGCACATATATGGAAACCAAAAGTTTGTATCTCGGTTAGTAAAAGAGCTACGACTTTGGGAATAGTCTCGTTGGATTCAGAACGTCGAAACTAAGACAAAACCGTTGGATTTTTAAAGCTAGTACTTATAGAAGCCGAGATATAGACTTCCAAACTTTTGGTTTTTGGTGCACATATATGGAAACCAAAAGTTTGTATCTCGATTAGTAAAAGAGCTACGACTTTGGGAATAGTCTCGTTCGATTCAGAACGTCGAAACTAAGACAAAACGGTTGAATTTTTAAAGCTAGTACTTATAGAAGCCGAGATATAGACTTCCAAACTTTTGGATTTTGGTGCACATAAATGGAAACCAAAAATTTGTATCTCGGTTAGTAAAAAAGCTACGACTTTGGGAATAGTCTCGTTGGATTCAGAACGTCAAAACTAAGACAAAACCGTTGGATTTTTAAAGCTAGTACTTATAGAAGCCGAGATATAGACTTCCAAACTTTTGGTTTTTGGTGCACATATATGGAAACCAAAAGTTTGTATCTCGGTTAGTAAAAGAGCTACGACTTTGGGAATAGTCTCGTTGGATTCAGAACGTCGAATCTAAGACAAAACCGTTGGATTTTTAAAGCTAGTACTTATAGAAGCCGAGATATAGACTTCCAAACTTTTGGTTTTTGGTGCACATATATGGAAACCAAAAGTTTGTATCTCGGTTAGTAAAAGAGCTACGACTTTGGGAATAGTCTCGTTGGATTCAGAACGTCGAAACTAAGACAAAACCGTTGGATTTTTAAAGCTAGTACTTATAGAAGCCGAGATATAGACTTCCAAACTTTTGGTTTTTGGTGCACATATATGGAAACCAAAAGTTTGTATCTCAATTAGTAAAAAAGCTACGACTTTGGGAATAGTCTCGTTGGATTCAGAACGTCGAAACTAAGACAAAACCGTTGGATTTTTAAAGCTAGTACTTATAGAAGCCGAGATATAGACTTCCAAACTTTTGGTTTTTGGTGCACATATATGGAAACCAAAAGTTTGTATCTCAATTAGTAAAAGAGCTACGACTTTGGGAATAGTCTCGTTGGATTCAGAACGTCGAATCTAAGACAAAACCGTTGGATTTTTAAAGCTAGTACTTATAGAAGCCGAGATATAGACTTCCAAACTTTTGGTTTTTGGTGCACATATATGGAAACCAAAAGTTTGTATCTCGGTTAGTAAAAGAGCTACGACTTTGGGAATAGTCTCGTTGGATTCAGAACGTCGAAACTAAGACAAAACCGTTGGATTTTTAAAGCTAGTACTTATAGAAGCCGAGATATAGACTTCCAAACTTTTGGTTTTTGGTGCACATATATGGAAACCAAAAGTTTGTATCTCGGTTAGTAAAAGAGCTACGACTTTATGAATAGTCTCGTTGGATTCAGAACGTCAAAACTAAGACAAAACCGTTGGATTTTTAAAGCTAGTACTTATAAAAGCCGAGATATAGACTTCCAAACTTTTGGTTTTTGGTGCACATATATGGAAACCAAAAGTTTGTATCTCGGTTAGTAAAAGAGCTACGACTTTGGGAATAGTCTCGTTGGATTCAGAACAACGAAACTAAGACAAAACCGTTGGATTTTTAAAGCTAGTACTTATAGAAGCCGAGATACAGACTTCCAACCTTTGGGTTTTTGGTGCACATATATGGAAACCAAAAGTTTGTATCTCGGTTAGTAAAAGAGCTACGACTTTGGGAATAGTCTCGTTGGATTCAGAACGTCGAAACTAAGATAAAACCGTTGAATTTTTAAAGCTAGTGCTTATAGAAGCCGAGATACAGACTTCCAAACTTTGGGTTTTTGGTGCACATATATGGAAACCAAAAGTTTGTATCTCGGTTAGTAGAAGAGCTACGACTTTGGGAATAGTCTCGTTGGATTCAGAACGTCGAATCTAAGACAAAACCGTTGAATTTTCAAAGCTAGTACTTATAGAAGCCGAGATATAGACTTCCAAACTTTTGGTTTTTGGTGCACATATATGGAAACCAAAAGTTTGTATCTCGGTTAGTAAAAGAGCTACGACTTTGGGAATAGTCTCGTTGGATTCAGAACGTCGAAACTAAGACAAAACCGTTGGATTTTTAAAGCTAGTACTTATAGAAGCCGAGATATAGACTTCCAAACTTTTGGTTTTTGGTGCACATATATGGAAACCAAAAGTTTGTATCTCGATTAGTAAAAGAGCTACGACTTTGGGAATAGTCTCGTTCGATTCAGAACGTCGAAACTAAGACAAAACCGTTGAATTTTTAAAGCTAGTACTTATAGAAGCCGAGATATAGACTTCCAAACTTTTGGATTTTGGTGCACATAAATGGAAACCAAAAATTTGTATCTCGGTTAGTAAAAAAGCTACGACTTTGGGAATAGTCTCGTTGGATTCAGAACGTCAAAGCTAAGACAAAACCGTTGGACTTTTAAAGCTAGTAGTTATAGAAGCCGAGATACAGACTTCCAACCTTTGGGTTTTTGGTGCACATATATGGAAACCAAAAGTTTGTATCTCGGTTAGTAAAAGAGCTACGACTTTGGGAATAGTCTCGTTGGATTCAGAACGTCGAAACTAAGACAAAACCGTTAGATTTTTAAAGCTAGTACTTATAGAAGCCGAGATATAGACTTCCAAACTTTTGGTTTTTGGTGCACATATATGGAAACCAAAAGTTTGTATCTCGGTTAGTAAAAGAGCTACGACTTTGGGAATAGTCTCGTTGGATTCAAAACGTCGAAACTAAGACAAAACCGTTGGATTTTTAAAGCTAGTACTTATAGAAGCCGAGATATAGACTTCCAAACTTTTGGTTTTTGGTGCACATATATGGAAACCAAAAGTTTGTATCTCGATTAGTAAAAGAGCTACGACTTTGGGAAGAGTCTCGTTCGATTCAGAACGTCGAAACTAAGACAAAACCGTTGAATTTTTAAAGCTAGTACTTATAGAAGCCGAGATATAGACTTCCAAACTTTTGGATTTTGGTGCACATAAATGGAAACCAAAAATTTGTATCTCGGTTAGTAAAAAAGCTACGACTTTGGGAATAGTCTCGTTGGATTCAGAACGTCAAAACTAAGACAAAACCGTTGGATTTTTAAAGCTAGTACTTATAGAAGCCGAGATATAGACTTCCAAACTTTTGGTTTTTGGTGCACATATATGGAAACCAAAAGTTTGTATCTCGGTTAGTAAAAGAGCTACGACTTTGGGAATAGTCTCGTTGGATTCAGAACGTCGAAACTAAAATAAAACCGTTGAATTTTTAAAGCTAGTACTTATAGAAGCCGAGATACAGACTTCCAAACTTTGGGTTTTTGGTGCACATATATGGAAACCAAAAGTTTGTATCTCGGTTAGTAAAAGAGCTACGACTTTGGGAATAGTCTCGTTGGATTCAGAACGTCGAATCTAAGACAAAACCGTTGAATTTTTAAAGCTAGTACTTATAGAAGCCGAGATATAGACTTCCAAACTTTTGGTTTTTGGTGCACATATATGGAAACCAAAAGTTTGTATCTCGGTTAGTAAAAGAGCTACGACTTTGGAAAATGGTCTCGTTGGATTCAGAACGTCAAAACTAAGACAAAACCGTTGGATTTTTAAAGCTAGTACTTATAGAAGCCGAGATATAGACTTCCAAACTTTTGGTTTTTGGTGCACATATATGGAAACCAAAAGTTTGTATCTCGGTTAGTAAAAGAGCTACGACTTTGGGAATAGTCTCGTTGGATTCAGAACAACGAAACTAAGACAAAACCGTTGGATTTTTAAAGCTAGTACTTATAGAAGCCGAGATATAGACTTCCAAACTTTTGGTTTTTGGTGCACATATATGGAAACCAAAAGTTTGTATCTCGGTTAGTAAAAGAGCTACGACTTTGGAAAATGGTCTCGTTGGATTCAGAACGTCAAAACTAAGACAAAACCGTTGGATTTTTAAAGCTAGTACTTATAGAAGCCGAGATATAGACTTCCAAACTTTTGGTTTTTGGTGCACATATATGGAAACCAAAAGTTTGTATCTCGGTTAGTAAAAGAGCTACGACTTTGGGAATAGTCTCGTTGGATTCAGAACAACGAAACTAAGACAAAACCGTTGGATTTTTAAAGCTAGTACTTATAGAAGCCGAGATACAGACTTCCAACCTTTGGGTTTTTGGTGCACATATATGGAAACCAAAAGTTTGTATCTCGGTTAGTAAAAGAGCTACGACTTTGGGAATAGTCTCGTTGGATTCAGAACGTCGAAACTAAAATAAAACCGTTGAATTTTTAAAGCTAGTACTTATAGAAGCCGAGATACAGACTTCCAAACTTTGGGTTTTTGGTGCACATATATGGAAACCAAAAGTTTGTATCTCGGTTAGTAAAAGAGCTACGACTTTGGGAATAGTCTCGTTGGATTCAGAACGTCGAATCTAAGACAAAACCGTTGAATTTTTAAAGCTAGTACTTATAGAAGCCGAGATATAGACTTCCAAACTTTTGGTTTTTGGTGCACATATATGGAAACCAAAAGTTTGTATCTCGGTTAGTAAAAGAGCTACGACTTTGGGAATAGTCTCGTTGGATTCAGAACGTCAAAACTAAGACAAAACCGTTGGATTTTTAAAGCTAGTACTTATAGAAGCCGAGATATAGACTTCCAAACTTTTGGTTTTTGGTGCACATATATGGAAACCAAAAGTTTGTATCTCGATTAGTAAAAGAGCTACGACTTTGGGAATAGTCTCGTTCGATTCAGAACGTCGAAACTAAGACAAACCCGTTGAATTTTTAAAGCTAGTACTTACAGAAGCCGAGATACAGACTTCCAACCTTTGGGTTTTTGGTGCACATATATGGAAACCAAAAGTTTGTATCTCGGTTAGTAAAAGAGCTACGACTTTGGGAATAGTCTCGTTGGATTCAGAACAACGAAACTAAGACAAAACCGTTGGATTTTTAAAGCTAGTACTTATAGAAGCCGAGATACAGACTTCCAACCGTTGGGTTTTTGGTGCACATATATGGAAACCAAAAGTTTGTATCTCGGTTAGTAAAAGAGCTACGACTTTGGGAATAGTCTCGTTGGATTCAGAACAACGAAACTAAGAGAAAACCGTTGAATTTTTAAAGCTAGTACTTATAGAAGCCGAGATACAGACTTCCAAACTTTGGGTTTTTGGTGCACATATATGGAAACCAAAAGTTTGTATCTCGGTTAGTAAAAGAGCTACGACTTTGGGAATAGTCTCGTTGGATTCAGAACGTCGAATCTAAGACAAAACCGTTGAATTTTCAAAGCTAGTACTTATAGAAGCCGAGATATAGACTTCCAAACTTTTGGTTTTTGGTGCACATATATGGAAACCAAAAGTTTGTATCTCGGTTAGTAAAAGAGCTACGACTTTGGGAATAGTCCCGTTGGATTCAGAACGTCAAAACTAAGACAAAACCGTTGGATTTTTAAAGCTAGTACTTATAGAAGCCGAGATATAGACTTCCAAACTTTTGGTTTTTGGTGCACATATATGGAAACCAAAAGTTTGTATCTCGGTTAGTAAAAGAGCTACGACTTTGGGAATAGTCTCGTTGGATTCAGAACAACGAAACTAAGACAAAACCGTTGGATTTTTAAAGCTAGTACTTATAGAAGCCGAGATACAGACTTCCAACCTTTGGGTTTTTGGTGCACATATATGGAAACCAAAAGTTTGTATCTCGGTTAGTAAAAGAGCTACGACTTTGGGAATAGTCTCGTTATATTCAGAACGTCGAAACTAAGATAAAACCGTTGAATTTTTAAAGCTAGTACTTATAGAAGCCGAGATACAGACTTCCAAACTTTGGGTTTTTGGTGCACATATATGGAAACCAAAAGTTTGTATCTCGGTTAGTAAAAGAGCTACGACTTTGGGAATAGTCTCGTTTGATTCAGAACGTCGAAACTAAGACAAAACCGTTGGATTTTTAAAGCTAGTACTTATAGAAGCCGAGATATAGACTTCCAAACTTTTGGATTTTGGTGCACATAAATGGAAACCAAAAATTTGTATCTCGGTTAGTAAAAAAGCTACGACTTTGGGAATAGTCTCGTTGGATTCAGAACGTCAAAACTAAGACAAAACCGTTGGATTTTTAAAGCTAGTACTTATAGAAGCCGAGATATAGACTTCCAAACTTTTGGTTTTTGGTGCACATATATGGAAACCAAAAGTTTGTATCTCTGTTAGTAAAAGAGCTACGACTTTGGAATAGTCTCGTTGGATTCAGAACGTCGAATCTAAGACAAAACCGTTGGATTTTTAAAGCTAGTACTTATAGAAGCCGAGATATAGACTTCCAAACTTTTGGTTTTTGGTGCACATATATGGAAACCAAAAGTTTGTATCTCGGTTAGTAAAAGAGCTACGACTTTAAGAATAGTCTCGTTGGATTCAGAACGTCGAATCTAAGACAAAACCGTTGAATTTTCAAAGCTAGTACTTATAGAAGCCGAGATATAGACTTCCAAACTTTGGTTTTTGGTGCACATATATGGAAACCAAAAGTTTGTATCTCGGTTAGTAAAAGAGCTACGACTTTGGGAATAGTCTCGTTGGATTCAGAACAACGAAACTAAGACAAAACCGTTGGATTTTTAAAGCTAGTACTTATAGAAGCCGAGATACAGACTTCCAACCTTTGGGTTTTTGGTGCACATATATGGAAACCAAAAGTTTGTATCTCGGTTAGTAAAAGAGCTACGACTTTGGGAATAGTCTCGTTATATTCAGAACGTCGAAACTAAGATAAAACCGTTGAATTTTTAAAGCTAGTACTTATAGAAGCCGAGATACAGACTTCCAAATTTTGGGTTTTTGGTGCACATATATGGAAACCAAAAGTTTGTATCTCGGTTAGTAAAAGAGCTACGACTTTGGGAATAGTCTCGTTGGATTCAGAACGTCGAATCTAAGACAAAACCGTTGAATTTTCAAAGCTAGTACTTATAGAAGCCGAGATATAGACTTCCAAACTTTTGGTTTTTGGTGCACATATATGGAAACCAAAAGTTTGTATCTCGGTTAGTAAAAGAGCTACGACTTTGGGAATAGTCTCGTTGGATTCAGAACAACGAAACTAAGACAAAACCGTTGGATTTTTAAAGCTAGTACTTATAGAAGCCGAGATACAGACTTCCAACCTTTGGGTTTTTGGTGCACATATATGGAAACCAAAAGTTTGTATCTCGGTAAGTAAAAGAGCTACGACTTTGGGAATAGTCTCGTTGGATTCAGAACAACGAAACTAAGACAAAACCGTTGGATTTTTAAAGCTAGTACTTATAGAAGCCGAGATACAGACTTCCAACCTTTGGGTTTTTGGTGCACATATATGGAAACCAAAGTTTGTATCTCGGTTAGTAAAAGAGCTACGACTTTGGGAATAGTCTCGTTGGATTCAGAACGTCGAATCTAAGACAAAACCGTTGAATTTTTAAAGCTAGTACTTATAGAAGCCGAGATATAGACTTCCAAACTTTTGGTTTTTGGTGCACATATATGGAAACCAAAAGTTTGTATCTCGGTTAGTAAAAGAGCTACGACTTTGGGAATAGTCTCGTTGGATTCAGAACGTCGAAACTAAGACAAAACCGTTGGATTTTTAAAGCTAGTACTTATAGAAGCCGAGATATAGACTTCCAAACTTTTGGTTTTTGGTGCACATATATGGAAACCAAAAGTTTGTATCTCGATTAGTAAAAGAGCTACGACTTTGGGAATAGTCTCGTTCGATTCAGAACGTCGAAACTAAGACAAAACCGTTGAATTTTTAAAGCTAGTACTTATAGAAGCCGAGATATAGACTTCCAAACTTTTGGATTTTGGTGCACATAAATGGAAACCAAAAATTTGTATCTCGGTTAGTAAAAAAGCTACGACTTTGGGAATAGTCTCGTTGGATTCAGAACGTCAAAACTAAGACAAAACCGTTGGATTTTTAAAGCTAGTACTTATAGAAGCCGAGATACAGACTTCCAACCTTTGGTTTTTGGTGCACATATATGGAAACCAAAAGTTTGTATCTCGGTTAGTAAAAGAGCTACGACTTTCGGAATGGTCTCGTTGGATTCAGAACGTCGAAACTAAGACAAAACCGTTGGATTTTTAAAGCTAGTACTTATAGAAGCCGAGATACAGACTTCCAACCGTTGGGTTTTTGGTGCACATATATGGAAACCAAAAGTTTGTATCTCGGTTAGTAAAAGAGCTACGACTTTGGGAATAGTCTCGTTGGATTCAGAACAACGAAACTAAGAGAAAACCGTTGAATTTTTAAAGCTAGTACTTATAGAAGCCGAGATACAGACTTCCAAACTTTGGGTTTTTGGGTGCACATATATGGAAACCAAAAGTTTGTATCTCGGTTAGTAAAAGAGCTACGACTTTGGGAATAGTCTCGTTGGATTCAGAACAACGAAACTAAGACAAAACCGTTGGATTTTTAAAGCTAGTACTTATAGAGCCGAGATACAGACTTCCAACCTTTGGGTTTTTGGTGCACATATATGGAAACCAAAAGTTTGTATCTCGGTTAGTAAAAGAGCTACGACTTTGGGAATAGTCTCGTTGGATTCAGAACGCCAAAACTAAGACAAAACCGTTGGATTTTTAAAGCTGAGTACTTATAGAAGCCGAGATATAGACTTCCAAACTTTTTGGTTTTTGGTGCACATATATGGAAACCAAAAGTTTGTATCTCGGTTAGTAAAAGAGCTACGACTTTGGGAATAGTCTCGTTGGATTCAGAACGTCAAATCTAAGACAAAACCGTTGAATTTTTAAAGCTAGTACTTATAGAAGCCGAGATATAGACTTCCAAACTTTTGGTTTTTGGTGCACATATATGGAAACCAAAAGTTTGTATCTCGGTTAGTAAAAGAGCTACGACTTTGGGAATAGTCTCGTTGGATTCAGAACAACGAAACTAAGACAAAACCGTTGGATTTTTAAAGCTAGTACTTATAGAAGCCGAGATACAGACTTCCAACCTTTGGGTTTTTGGTGCACATATATGGAAACCAAAAGTTTGTATCTCGGTTAGTAAAAGAGCTACGACTTTGGGAATAGTCTCGTTGGATTCAGAACGCCAAAACTAAGACAAAACCGTTGGATTTTTAAAGCTAGTACTTATAGAAGCCGAGATATAGACTTCCAAACTTTTGGTTTTTGGTGCACATATATGGAAACCAAAAGTTTGTATCTCGGTTAGTAAAAGAGCTACGACTTTGGGAATAGTCTCGTTGGATTCAGAACGTCAAATCTAAGACAAAACCGTTGAATTTTTAAAGCTAGTACTTATAGAAGCCGAGATATAGACTTCCAAACTTTTGGTTTTTGGTGCACATATATGGAAACCAAAAGTTGTATCTCGATTAGTAAAAGAGCTACGACTTTGGGAATAGTCTCGTTCGATTCAGAACGTCGAAACTAAGACAAAACCGTTGAATTTTTAAAGCTAGTACTTATAGAAGCCGAGATATAGACTTCCAAACTTTTGGATTTTGGTGCACATAAATGGAAACCAAAAATTTGTATCTCGGTTAGTAAAAAAGCTACGACTTTGGGAATAGTCTCGTTGGATTCAGAACGTCAAAACTAAGACAAAACCGTTGGATTTTTAAAGCTAGTACTTATAGAAGCCGAGATACAGACTTCCAACCTTTGGGTTTTTGGTGCACATATATGGAAACCAAAAGTTTGTATCTCGGTTAGTAAAAGAGCTACGACTTTGGGAATAGTCTCGTTATATTCAGAACGTCGAAACTAAGATAAAACCGTTGAATTTTTAAAGCTAGTACTTATAGAAGCCGAGATACAGACTTCCAAACTTTGGGTTTTTGGTGCACATATATGGAAACCAAAAGTTTGTATCTCGGTTAGTAAAAGAGCTACGACTTTGGGAATAGTCTCGTTGGATTCAGAACGTCGAAACTAAGACAAAACCGTTGGATTTTTAAAGCTAGTACTTATAGAAGCCGAGATATAGACTTCCAAACTTTTGGTTTTTGGTGCACATATATGGAAACCAAAAGTTTGTATCTCGATTAGTAAAAGAGCTACGACTTTGGGAATAGTCTCGTTCGATTCAGAACGTCGAAACTAAGACAAAACGGTTGAATTTTTAAAGCTAGTACTTATAGAAGCCGAGATATAGACTTCCAAACTTTTGGATTTTGGTGCACATAAATGGAAACCAAAAATTTGTATCTCGGTTAGTAAAAAAGCTACGACTTTGGGAATAGTCTCGTTGGATTCAGAACGTCAAAACTAAGACAAAACCGTTGGATTTTTAAAGCTAGTACTTATAGAAGCCGAGATATAGACTTCCAAACTTTTGGTTTTTGGTGCACATATATGGAAACCAAAAGTTTGTATCTCGGTTAGTAAAAGAGCTACGACTTTGGGAATAGTCTCGTTGGATTCAGAACGTCGAATCTAAGACAAAACCGTTGGATTTTTAAAGCTAGTACTTATAGAAGCCGAGATATAGACTTCCAAACTTTTGGTTTTTGGTGCACATATATGGAAACCAAAAGTTTGTATCTCGGTTAGTAAAAGAGCTACGACTTTGGGAATAGTCTCGTTGGATTCAGAACGTCGAAACTAAGACAAAACCGTTGGATTTTTAAAGCTAGTACTTATAGAAGCCGAGATATAGACTTCCAAACTTTTGGTTTTTGGTGCACATATATGGAAACCAAAAGTTTGTATCTCAATTAGTAAAAAAGCTACGACTTTGGGAATAGTCTCGTTGGATTCAGAACGTCGAAACTAAGACAAAACCGTTGGATTTTTAAAGCTAGTACTTATAGAAGCCGAGATATAGACTTCCAAACTTTTGGTTTTTGGTGCACATATATGGAAACCAAAAGTTTGTATCTCAATTAGTAAAAGAGCTACGACTTTGGGAATAGTCTCGTTGGATTCAGAACGTCGAATCTAAGACAAAACCGTTGGATTTTTAAAGCTAGTACTTATAGAAGCCGAGATATAGACTTCCAAACTTTTGGTTTTTGGTGCACATATATGGAAACCAAAAGTTTGTATCTCGGTTAGTAAAAGAGCTACGACTTTGGGAATAGTCTCGTTGGATTCAGAACGTCGAAACTAAGACAAAACCGTTGGATTTTTAAAGCTAGTACTTATAGAAGCCGAGATATAGACTTCCAAACTTTTGGTTTTTGGTGCACATATATGGAAACCAAAAGTTTGTATCTCGGTTAGTAAAAGAGCTACGACTTTATGAATAGTCTCGTTGGATTCAGAACGTCAAAACTAAGACAAAACCGTTGGATTTTTAAAGCTAGTACTTATAAAAGCCGAGATATAGACTTCCAAACTTTTGGTTTTTGGTGCACATATATGGAAACCAAAAGTTTGTATCTCGGTTAGTAAAAGAGCTACGACTTTGGGAATAGTCTCGTTGGATTCAGAACAACGAAACTAAGACAAAACCGTTGGATTTTTAAAGCTAGTACTTATAGAAGCCGAGATACAGACTTCCAACCTTTGGGTTTTTGGTGCACATATATGGAAACCAAAAGTTTGTATCTCGGTTAGTAAAAGAGCTACGACTTTGGGAATAGTCTCGTTGGATTCAGAACGTCGAAACTAAGATAAAACCGTTGAATTTTTAAAGCTAGTGCTTATAGAAGCCGAGATACAGACTTCCAAACTTTGGGTTTTTGGTGCACATATATGGAAACCAAAAGTTTGTATCTCGGTTAGTAGAAGAGCTACGACTTTGGGAATAGTCTCGTTGGATTCAGAACGTCGAATCTAAGACAAAACCGTTGAATTTTCAAAGCTAGTACTTATAGAAGCCGAGATATAGACTTCCAAACTTTTGGTTTTTGGTGCACATATATGGAAACCAAAAGTTTGTATCTCGGTTAGTAAAAGAGCTACGACTTTGGGAATAGTCTCGTTGGATTCAGAACGTCGAAACTAAGACAAAACCGTTGGATTTTTAAAGCTAGTACTTATAGAAGCCGAGATATAGACTTCCAAACTTTTGGTTTTTGGTGCACATATATGGAAACCAAAAGTTTGTATCTCGATTAGTAAAAGAGCTACGACTTTGGGAATAGTCTCGTTCGATTCAGAACGTCGAAACTAAGACAAAACCGTTGAATTTTTAAAGCTAGTACTTATAGAAGCCGAGATATAGACTTCCAAACTTTTGGATTTTGGTGCACATAAATGGAAACCAAAAATTTGTATCTCGGTTAGTAAAAAAGCTACGACTTTGGGAATAGTCTCGTTGGATTCAGAACGTCAAAGCTAAGACAAAACCGTTGGACTTTTAAAGCTAGTAGTTATAGAAGCCGAGATACAGACTTCCAACCTTTGGGTTTTTGGTGCACATATATGGAAACCAAAAGTTTGTATCTCGGTTAGTAAAAGAGCTACGACTTTGGGAATAGTCTCGTTGGATTCAGAACGTCGAAACTAAGACAAAACCGTTAGATTTTTAAAGCTAGTACTTATAGAAGCCGAGATATAGACTTCCAAACTTTTGGTTTTTGGTGCACATATATGGAAACCAAAAGTTTGTATCTCGGTTAGTAAAAGAGCTACGACTTTGGGAATAGTCTCGTTGGATTCAAAACGTCGAAACTAAGACAAAACCGTTGGATTTTTAAAGCTAGTACTTATAGAAGCCGAGATATAGACTTCCAAACTTTTGGTTTTTGGTGCACATATATGGAAACCAAAAGTTTGTATCTCGATTAGTAAAAGAGCTACGACTTTGGGAAGAGTCTCGTTCGATTCAGAACGTCGAAACTAAGACAAAACCGTTGAATTTTTAAAGCTAGTACTTATAGAAGCCGAGATATAGACTTCCAAACTTTTGGATTTTGGTGCACATAAATGGAAACCAAAAATTTGTATCTCGGTTAGTAAAAAAGCTACGACTTTGGGAATAGTCTCGTTGGATTCAGAACGTCAAAACTAAAATAAAACCGTTGAATTTTTAAAGCTAGTACTTATAGAAGCCGAGATACAGACTTCCAAACTTTGGGTTTTTGGTGCACATATATGGAAACCAAAAGTTTGTATCTCGGTTAGTAAAAGAGCTACGACTTTGGGAATAGTCTCGTTGGATTCAGAACGTCGAATCTAAGACAAAACCGTTGAATTTTTAAAGCTAGTACTTATAGAAGCCGAGATATAGACTTCCAAACTTTTGGTTTTTGGTGCACATATATGGAAACCAAAAGTTTGTATCTCGGTTAGTAAAAGAGCTACGACTTTGGAAAATGGTCTCGTTGGATTCAGAACGTCAAAACTAAGACAAAACCGTTGGATTTTTAAAGCTAGTACTTATAGAAGCCGAGATATAGACTTCCAAACTTTTGGTTTTTGGTGCACATATATGGAAACCAAAAGTTTGTATCTCGGTTAGTAAAAGAGCTACGACTTTGGGAATAGTCTCGTTGGATTCAGAACAACGAAACTAAGACAAAACCGTTGGATTTTTAAAGCTAGTACTTATAGAAGCCGAGATATAGACTTCCAAACTTTTGGTTTTTGGTGCACATATATGGAAACCAAAAGTTTGTATCTCGGTTAGTAAAAGAGCTACGACTTTGGAAAATGGTCTCGTTGGATTCAGAACGTCAAAACTAAGACAAAACCGTTGGATTTTTAAAGCTAGTACTTATAGAAGCCGAGATATAGACTTCCAAACTTTTGGTTTTTGGTGCACATATATGGAAACCAAAAGTTTGTATCTCGGTTAGTAAAAGAGCTACGACTTTGGGAATAGTCTCGTTGGATTCAGAACAACGAAACTAAGACAAAACCGTTGGATTTTTAAAGCTAGTACTTATAGAAGCCGAGATACAGACTTCCAACCTTTGGGTTTTTGGTGCACATATATGGAAACCAAAAGTTTGTATCTCGGTTAGTAAAAGAGCTACGACTTTGGGAATAGTCTCGTTGGATTCAGAACGTCGAAACTAAAATAAAACCGTTGAATTTTTAAAGCTAGTACTTATAGAAGCCGAGATACAGACTTCCAAACTTTGGGTTTTTGGTGCACATATATGGAAACCAAAAGTTTGTATCTCGGTTAGTAAAAGAGCTACGACTTTGGGAATAGTCTCGTTGGATTCAGAACGTCGAATCTAAGACAAAACCGTTGAATTTTTAAAGCTAGTACTTATAGAAGCCGAGATATAGACTTCCAAACTTTTGGTTTTTGGTGCACATATATGGAAACCAAAAGTTTGTATCTCGGTTAGTAAAAGAGCTACGACTTTGGGAATAGTCTCGTTGGATTCAGAACGTCAAAACTAAGACAAAACCGTTGGATTTTTAAAGCTAGTACTTATAGAAGCCGAGATATAGACTTCCAAACTTTTGGTTTTTGGTGCACATATATGGAAACCAAAAGTTTGTATCTCGATTAGTAAAAGAGCTACGACTTTGGGAATAGTCTCGTTCGATTCAGAACGTCGAAACTAAGACAAACCCGTTGAATTTTTAAAGCTAGTACTTACAGAAGCCGAGATACAGACTTCCAACCTTTGGGTTTTTGGTGCACATATATGGAAACCAAAAGTTTGTATCTCGGTTAGTAAAAGAGCTACGACTTTGGGAATAGTCTCGTTGGATTCAGAACAACGAAACTAAGACAAAACCGTTGGATTTTTAAAGCTAGTACTTATAGAAGCCGAGATACAGACTTCCAACCGTTGGGTTTTTGGTGCACATATATGGAAACCAAAAGTTTGTATCTCGGTTAGTAAAAGAGCTACGACTTTGGGAATAGTCTCGTTGGATTCAGAACAACGAAACTAAGAGAAAACCGTTGAATTTTTAAAGCTAGTACTTATAGAAGCCGAGATACAGACTTCCAAACTTTGGGTTTTTGGTGCACATATATGGAAACCAAAAGTTTGTATCTCGGTTAGTAAAAGAGCTACGACTTTGGGAATAGTCTCGTTGGATTCAGAACGTCGAATCTAAGACAAAACCGTTGAATTTTCAAAGCTAGTACTTATAGAAGCCGAGATATAGACTTCCAAACTTTTGGTTTTTGGTGCACATATATGGAAACCAAAAGTTTGTATCTCGGTTAGTAAAAGAGCTACGACTTTGGGAATAGTCCCGTTGGATTCAGAACGTCAAAACTAAGACAAAACCGTTGGATTTTTAAAGCTAGTACTTATAGAAGCCGAGATATAGACTTCCAAACTTTTGGTTTTTGGTGCACATATATGGAAACCAAAAGTTTGTATCTCGGTTAGTAAAAGAGCTACGACTTTGGGAATAGTCTCGTTGGATTCAGAACAACGAAACTAAGACAAAACCGTTGGATTTTTAAAGCTAGTACTTATAGAAGCCGAGATACAGACTTCCAACCTTTGGGTTTTTGGTGCACATATATGGAAACCAAAAGTTTGTATCTCGGTTAGTAAAAGAGCTACGACTTTGGGAATAGTCTCGTTATATTCAGAACGTCGAAACTAAGATAAAACCGTTGAATTTTTAAAGCTAGTACTTATAGAAGCCGAGATACAGACTTCCAAACTTTGGGTTTTTGGTGCACATATATGGAAACCAAAAGTTTGTATCTCGGTTAGTAAAAGAGCTACGACTTTGGGAATAGTCTCGTTTGATTCAGAACGTCGAAACTAAGACAAAACCGTTGGATTTTTAAAGCTAGTACTTATAGAAGCCGAGATATAGACTTCCAAACTTTTGGATTTTGGTGCACATAAATGGAAACCAAAAATTTGTATCTCGGTTAGTAAAAAAGCTACGACTTTGGGAATAGTCTCGTTGGATTCAGAACGTCAAAACTAAGACAAAACCGTTGGATTTTTAAAGCTAGTACTTATAGAAGCCGAGATATAGACTTCCAAACTTTTGGTTTTTGGTGCACATATATGGAAACCAAAAGTTTGTATCTCTGTTAGTAAAAGAGCTACGACTTTGGGAATAGTCTCGTTGGATTCAGAACGTCGAATCTAAGACAAAACCGTTGGATTTTTAAAGCTAGTACTTATAGAAGCCGAGATATAGACTTCCAAACTTTTGGTTTTTGGTGCACATATATGGAAACCAAAAGTTTGTATCTCGGTTAGTAAAAGAGCTACGACTTTGGGAATAGTCTCGTTGGATTCAGAACGTCGAAACTAAGACAAAACCGTTGGATTTTTAAAGCTAGTACTTATAGAAGCCGAGATATAGACTTCCAAACTTTTGGTTTTTGGTGCACATATATGGAAACCAAAAGTTTGTATCTCGGTTAGTAAAAGAGCTACGACTTTAAGAATAGTCTCGTTGGATTCAGAACGTCGAATCTAAGACAAAACCGTTGAATTTTCAAAGCTAGTACTTATAGAAGCCGAGATATAGACTTCCAAACTTTTGGTTTTTGGTGCACATATATGGAAACCAAAAGTTTGTATCTCGGTTAGTAAAAGAGCTACGACTTTGGGAATAGTCTCGTTGGATTCAGAACAACGAAACTAAGAGAAAACCGTTGGATTTTTAAAGCTAGTACTTATAGAAGCCGAGATATAGACTTCCAAACTTTTGGTTTTTGGTGCACATATATGGAAACCAAAAGTTTGTATCTCGGTTAGTAAAAGAGCTACGACTTTGGGAATAGTCTCGTTGGATTCAGAACAACGAAACTAAGACAAAACCGTTGGATTTTTAAAGCTAGTACTTATAGAAGCCGAGATACAGACTTCCAACCTTTGGGTTTTTGGTGCACATATATGGAAACCAAAAGTTTGTATCTCGGTTAGTAAAAGAGCTACGACTTTGGGAATAGTCTCGTTATATTCAGAACGTCGAAACTAAGATAAAACCGTTGAATTTTTAAAGCTAGTACTTATAGAAGCCGAGATACAGACTTCCAAATTTTGGGTTTTTGGTGCACATATATGGAAACCAAAAGTTTGTATCTCGGTTAGTAAAAGAGCTACGACTTTGGGAATAGTCTCGTTGGATTCAGAACGTCGAATCTAAGACAAAACCGTTGAATTTTCAAAGCTAGTACTTATAGAAGCCGAGATATAGACTTCCAAACTTTTGGTTTTTGGTGCACATATATGGAAACCAAAAGTTTGTATCTCGGTTAGTAAAAGAGCTACGACTTTGGGAATAGTCTCGTTGGATTCAGAACAACGAAACTAAGACAAAACCGTTGGATTTTTAAAGCTAGTACTTATAGAAGCCGAGATACAGACTTCCAACCTTTGGGTTTTTGGTGCACATATATGGAAACCAAAAGTTTGTATCTCGGTAAGTAAAAGAGCTACGACTTTGGGAATAGTCTCGTTGGATTCAGAACAACGAAACTAAGACAAAACCGTTGGATTTTTAAAGCTAGTACTTATAGAAGCCGAGATACAGACTTCCAACCTTTGGGTTTTTGGTGCACATATATGGAAACCAAAAGTTTGTATCTCGGTTAGTAAAAGAGCTACGACTTTGGGAATAGTCTCGTTGGATTCAGAACGTCGAATCTAAGACAAAACCGTTGAATTTTTAAAGCTAGTACTTATAGAAGCCGAGATATAGACTTCCAAACTTTTGGTTTTTGGTGCACATATATGGAAACCAAAAGTTTGTATCTCGGTTAGTAAAAGAGCTACGACTTTGGGAATAGTCTCGTTGGATTCAGAACGTCGAAACTAAGACAAAACCGTTGGATTTTTAAAGCTAGTACTTATAGAAGCCGAGATATAGACTTCCAAACTTTTGGTTTTTGGTGCACATATATGGAAACCAAAAGTTTGTATCTCGATTAGTAAAAGAGCTACGACTTTGGGAATAGTCTCGTTCGATTCAGAACGTCGAAACTAAGACAAAACCGTTGAATTTTTAAAGCTAGTACTTATAGAAGCCGAGATATAGACTTCCAAACTTTTGGATTTTGGTGCACATAAATGGAAACCAAAAATTTGTATCTCGGTTAGTAAAAAAGCTACGACTTTGGGAATAGTCTCGTTGGATTCAGAACGTCAAAACTAAGACAAAACCGTTGGATTTTTAAAGCTAGTACTTATAGAAGCCGAGATACAGACTTCCAACCTTTGGGTTTTTGGTGCACATATATGGAAACCAAAAGTTTGTATCTCGGTTAGTAAAAGAGCTACGACTTTCGGAATGGTCTCGTTGGATTCAGAACGTCGAAACTAAGACAAAACCGTTGGATTTTTAAAACACATCTCGTGAGAGTCCGAGATACAGACTTCCAACCGTTGGGTTTTTGGTGCACATATATGGAAACCAAAAGTTTGTATCTCGGTTAGTAAAAGAGCTACGACTTTGGGAATAGTCTCGTTGGATTCAGAACAACGAAACTAAGAGAAAACCGTTGAATTTTTAAAGCTAGTACTTATAGAAGCCGAGATACAGACTTCCAAACTTTGGGTTTTTGGTGCACATATATGGAAACCAAAAGTTTGTATCTCGGTTAGTAAAAGAGCTACGACTTTGGGAATAGTCTCGTTGGATTCAGAACAACGAAACTAAGACAAAACCGTTGGATTTTTAAAGCTAGTACTTATAGAAGCCGAGATACAGACTTCCAACCTTTGGGTTTTTGGTGCACATATATGGAAACCAAAAGTTTGTATCTCGGTTAGTAAAAGAGCTACGACTTTGGGAATAGTCTCGTTATATTCAGAACGTCGAAACTAAGATAAAACCGTTGAATTTTTAAGGCTAGTACTTATAGAAGCCGAGATACAGACTTCCAAACTTTGGGTTTTTGGTGCACATATATGGAAACCAAAAGTTTGTATCTCGGTTAGTAAAAGAGCTACGACTTTGGGAATAGTCTCGTTTGATTCAGAACGTCGAAACTAAGACAAAACCGTTGGATTTTTAAAGCTAGTACTTATAGAAGCCGAGATATAGACTTCCAAACTTTTGGATTTTGGTGCACATAAATGGAAACCAAAAATTTGTATCTCGGTTAGTAAAAAAGCTACGACTTTGGGAATAGTCTCGTTGGATTCAGAACGTCAAAACTAAGACAAAACCGTTGGATTTTTAAAGCTAGTACTTATAGAAGCCGAGATATAGACTTCCAAACTTTTGGTTTTTGGTGCACATATATGGAAACCAAAAGTTTGTATCTCTGTTAGTAAAAGAGCTACGACTTTGGGAATAGTCTCGTTGGATTCAGAACGTCGAATCTAAGACAAAACCGTTGGATTTTTAAAGCTAGTACTTATAGAAGCCGAGATATAGACTTCCAAACTTTTGGTTTTTGGTGCACATATATGGAAACCAAAAGTTTGTATCTCGGTTAGTAAAAGAGCTACGACTTTGGGAATAGTCTCGTTGGATTCAGAACGTCGAAACTAAGACAAAACCGTTGGATTTTTAAAGCTAGTACTTATAGAAGCCGAGATATAGACTTCCAAACTTTTGGTTTTTGGTGCACATATATGGAAACCAAAAGTTTGTATCTCGGTTAGTAAAAGAGCTACGACTTTAAGAATAGTCTCGTTGGATTCAGAACGTCGAATCTAAGACAAAACCGTTGAATTTTCAAAGCTAGTACTTATAGAAGCCGAGATATAGACTTCCAAACTTTTGGTTTTTGGTGCACATATATGGAAACCAAAAGTTTGTATCTCGGTTAGTAAAAGAGCTACGACTTTGGGAATAGTCTCGTTGGATTCAGAACAACGAAACTAAGAGAAAACCGTTGGATTTTTAAAGCTAGTACTTATAGAAGCCGAGATATAGACTTCCAAACTTTTGGTTTTTGGTGCACATATATGGAAACCAAAAGTTTGTATCTCGGTTAGTAAAAGAGCTACGACTTTGGGAATAGTCTCGTTGGATTCAGAACAACGAAACTAAGACAAAACCGTTGGATTTTTAAAGCTAGTACTTATAGAAGCCGAGATACAGACTTCCAACCTTTGGGTTTTTGGTGCACATATATGGAAACCAAAAGTTTGTATCTCGGTTAGTAAAAGAGCTACGACTTTGGGAATAGTCTCGTTATATTCAGAACGTCGAAACTAAGATAAAACCGTTGAATTTTTAAAGCTAGTACTTATAGAAGCCGAGATACAGACTTCCAAACTTTGGGTTTTTGGTGCACATATATGGAAACCAAAAGTTTGTATCTCGGTTAGTAAAAGAGCTACGACTTTGGGAATAGTCTCGTTGGATTCAGAACGTCGAATCTAAGACAAAACCGTTGAATTTTCAAAGCTAGTACTTATAGAAGCCGAGATATAGACTTCCAAACTTTTGGTTTTTGGTGCACATATATGGAAACCAAAAGTTTGTATCTCGGTTAGTAAAAGAGCTACGACTTTGGGAATAGTCTCGTTGGATTCAAAACGTCGAAACTAAGACAAAACCGTTGGATTTTTAAAGCTAGTACTTATAGAAGCCGAGATATAGACTTCCAAACTTTTGGTTTTTGGTGCACATATATGGAAACCAAAAGTTTGTATCTCGATTAGTAAAAGAGCTACGACTTTGGGAATAGTCTCGTTCGATTCAGAACGTCGAAACTAAGACAAACCCGTTGAATTTTTAAAGCTAGTACTTACAGAAGCCGAGATATAGACTTCCAAACTTTTGGATTTTGGTGCACATAAATGGAAACCAAAAATTTGTATCTCGGTTAGTAAAAAAGCTACGACTTTGGGAATAGTCTCGTTGGATTCAGAACGTCAAAACTAAGACAAAACCGTTGGATTTTTAAAGCTAGTACTTATAGAAGCCGAGATACAGACTTCCAACCTTTGGGTTTTTGGTGCACATATATGGAAACCAAAAGTTTGTATCTCGGTTAGTAAAAGAGCTACGACTTTGGGAATAGTCTCGTTATATTCAGAACGTCGAAACTAAGATAAAACCGTTGAATTTTTAAAGCTAGTACTTATAGAAGCCGAGATACAGACTTCCAAACTTTGGGTTTTTGGTGCACATATATGGAAACCAAAAGTTTGTATCTCGGTTAGTAAAAGAGCTACGACTTTGGGAATAGTCTCGTTGGATTCAGAACGTCGAATCTAAGACAAAACCGTTGAATTTTTAAAGCTAGTACTTATAGAAGCCGAGATATAGACTTCCAAACTTTTGGTTTTTGGTGCACATATATGGAAACCAAAAGTTTGTATCTCGGTTAGTAAAAGAGCTACGACTTTGGGAATAGTCTCGTTGGATTCAAAACGTCGAAACTAAGACAAAACCGTTGGATTTTTAAAGCTAGTACTTATAGAAGCCGAGATATAGACTTCCAAACTTTTGGTTTTTGGTGCACATATATGGAAACCAAAAGTTTGTATCTCGATTAGTAAAAGAGCTACGACTTTGGGAATAGTCTCGTTCGATTCAGAACGTCGAAACTAAGACAAACCCGTTGAATTTTTAAAGCTAGTACTTACAGAAGCCGAGATATAGACTTCCAAACTTTTGGATTTTGGTGCACATAAATGGAAACCAAAAATTTGTATCTCGGTTAGTAAAAAAGCTACGACTTTGGGAATAGTCTCGTTGGATTCAGAACGTCAAAACTAAGACAAAACCGTTGGATTTTTAAAGCTAGTACTTATAGAAGCCGAGATACAGACTTCCAACCTTTGGGTTTTTGGTGCACATATATGGAAACCAAAAGTTTGTATCTCGGTTAGTAAAAGAGCTACGACTTTGGGAATAGTCCCGTTGGATTCAGAACGTCAAAACTAAGACAAAACCGTTGGATTTTTAAAGCTAGTACTTATAGAAGCCGAGATATAGACTTCCAAACTTTTGGTTTTTGGTGCACATATATGGAAACCAAAAGTTTGTATCTCGGTTAGTAAAAGAGCTACGACTTTGGGAATAGTCTCGTTGGATTCAGAACAACGAAACTAAGACAAAACCGTTGGATTTTTAAAGCTAGTACTTATAGAAGCCGAGATACAGACTTCCAACCTTTGGGTTTTTGGTGCACATATATGGAAACCAAAAGTTTGTATCTCGGTTAGTAAAAGAGCTACGACTTTGGGAATAGTCTCGTTATATTCAGAACGTCGAAACTAAGATAAAACCGTTGAATTTTTAAAGCTAGTACTTATAGAAGCCGAGATACAGACTTCCAAACTTTGGGTTTTTGGTGCACATATATGGAAACCAAAAGTTTGTATCTCGGTTAGTAAAAGAGCTACGACTTTGGGAATAGTCTCGTTGGATTCAGAACGTCGAATCTAAGACAAAACCGTTGAATTTTCAAAGCTAGTACTTATAGAAGCCGAGATATAGACTTCCAAACTTTTGGTTTTTGGTGCACATATATGGAAACCAAAAGTTTGTATCTCGATTAGTAAAAGAGCTACGACTTTGGGAATAGTCTCGTTCGATTCAGAACGTCGAAACTAAGACAAAACCGTTGAATTTTTAAAGCTAGTACTTATAGAAGCCGAGATATAGACTTCCAAACTTTTGGATTTTGGTGCACATAAATGGAAACCAAAAATTTGTATCTCGGTTAGTAAAAAAGCTACGACTTTGGGAATAGTCTCGTTGGATTCAGAACGTCAAAACTAAGACAAAACCGTTGGACTTTTAAAGCTAGTAGTTATAGAAGCCGAGATACAGACTTCCAACCTTTGGGTTTTTGGTGCACATATATGGAAACCAAAAGTTTGTATCTCGGTTAGTAAAAGAGCTACGACTTTGGGAATAGTCTCGTTGGATTCAGAACGTCGAAACTAAGACAAAACCGTTAGATTTTTAAAGCTAGTACTTATAGAAGCCGAGATATAGACTTCCAAACTTTTGGTTTTTGGTGCACATATATGGAAACCAAAAGTTTGTATCTCGGTTAGTAAAAGAGCTACGACTTTGGGAATAGTCTCGTTGGATTCAGAACGTCGAAACTAAAATAAAACCGTTGAATTTTTAAAGCTAGTACTTATAGAAGCCGAGATACAGACTTCCAAACTTTGGGTTTTTGGTGCACATATATGGAAACCAAAAGTTTGTATCTCGGTTAGTAAAAGAGCTACGACTTTGGGAATAGTCTCGTTGGATTCAGAACGTCGAATCTAAGACAAAACCGTTGAATTTTTAAAGCTAGTACTTATAGAAGCCGAGATATAGACTTCCAAACTTTTGGTTTTTGGTGCACATATATGGAAACCAAAAGTTTGTATCTCGGTTAGTAAAAGAGCTACGACTTTGGAAAATGGTCTCGTTGGATTCAGAACGTCAAAACTAAGACAAAACCGTTGGATTTTTAAAGCTAGTACTTATAGAAGCCGAGATATAGACTTCCAAACTTTTGGTTTTTGGTGCACATATATGGAAACCAAAAGTTTGTATCTCGGTTAGTAAAAGAGCTACGACTTTGGGAATAGTCTCGTTGGATTCAGAACAACGAAACTAAGACAAAACCGTTGGATTTTTAAAGCTAGTACTTATAGAAGCCGAGATATAGACTTCCAAACTTTTGGTTTTTGGTGCACATATATGGAAACCAAAAGTTTGTATCTCGGTTAGTAAAAGAGCTACGACTTTGGAAAATGGTCTCGTTGGATTCAGAACGTCAAAACTAAGACAAAACCGTTGGATTTTTAAAGCTAGTACTTATAGAAGCCGAGATATAGACTTCCAAACTTTTGGTTTTTGGTGCACATATATGGAAACCAAAAGTTTGTATCTCGGTTAGTAAAAGAGCTACGACTTTGGGAATAGTCTCGTTGGATTCAGAACAACGAAACTAAGACAAAACCGTTGGATTTTTAAAGCTAGTACTTATAGAAGCCGAGATACAGACTTCCAACCTTTGGGTTTTTGGTGCACATATATGGAAACCAAAAGTTTGTATCTCGGTTAGTAAAAGAGCTACGACTTTGGGAATAGTCTCGTTGGATTCAGAACGTCGAAACTAAAATAAAACCGTTGAATTTTTAAAGCTAGTACTTATAGAAGCCGAGATACAGACTTCCAAACTTTGGGTTTTTGGTGCACATATATGGAAACCAAAAGTTTGTATCTCGGTTAGTAAAAGAGCTACGACTTTGGGAATAGTCTCGTTGGATTCAGAACGTCGAATCTAAGACAAAACCGTTGAATTTTTAAAGCTAGTACTTATAGAAGCCGAGATATAGACTTCCAAACTTTTGGTTTTTGGTGCACATATATGGAAACCAAAAGTTTGTATCTCGGTTAGTAAAAGAGCTACGACTTTGGGAATAGTCTCGTTGGATTCAGAACGTCAAAACTAAGACAAAACCGTTGGATTTTTAAAGCTAGTACTTATAGAAGCCGAGATATAGACTTCCAAACTTTTGGTTTTTGGTGCACATATATGGAAACCAAAAGTTTGTATCTCGATTAGTAAAAGAGCTACGACTTTGGGAATAGTCTCGTTCGATTCAGAACGTCGAAACTAAGACAAACCCGTTGAATTTTTAAAGCTAGTACTTACAGAAGCCGAGATACAGACTTCCAACCTTTGGGTTTTTGGTGCACATATATGGAAACCAAAAGTTTGTATCTCGGTTAGTAAAAGAGCTACGACTTTGGGAATAGTCTCGTTGGATTCAGAACAACGAAACTAAGACAAAACCGTTGGATTTTTAAAGCTAGTACTTATAGAAGCCGAGATACAGACTTCCAACCGTTGGGTTTTTGGTGCACATATATGGAAACCAAAAGTTTGTATCTCGGTTAGTAAAAGAGCTACGACTTTGGGAATAGTCTCGTTGGATTCAGAACAACGAAACTAAGAGAAAACCGTTGAATTTTTAAAGCTAGTACTTATAGAAGCCGAGATACAGACTTCCAAACTTTGGGTTTTTGGTGCACATATATGGAAACCAAAAGTTTGTATCTCGGTTAGTAAAAGAGCTACGACTTTGGGAATAGTCTCGTTGGATTCAGAACGTCGAATCTAAGACAAAACCGTTGAATTTTCAAAGCTAGTACTTATAGAAGCCGAGATATAGACTTCCAAACTTTTGGTTTTTGGTGCACATATATGGAAACCAAAAGTTTGTATCTCGGTTAGTAAAAGAGCTACGACTTTGGGAATAGTCCCGTTGGATTCAGAACGTCAAAACTAAGACAAAACCGTTGGATTTTTAAAGCTAGTACTTATAGAAGCCGAGATATAGACTTCCAAACTTTTGGTTTTTGGTGCACATATATGGAAACCAAAAGTTTGTATCTCGGTTAGTAAAAGAGCTACGACTTTGGGAATAGTCTCGTTGGATTCAGAACAACGAAACTAAGACAAAACCGTTGGATTTTTAAAGCTAGTACTTATAGAAGCCGAGATACAGACTTCCAACCTTTGGGTTTTTGGTGCACATATATGGAAACCAAAAGTTTGTATCTCGGTTAGTAAAAGAGCTACGACTTTGGGAATAGTCTCGTTATATTCAGAACGTCGAAACTAAGATAAAACCGTTGAATTTTTAAAGCTAGTACTTATAGAAGCCGAGATACAGACTTCCAAACTTTGGGTTTTTGGTGCACATATATGGAAACCAAAAGTTTGTATCTCGGTTAGTAAAAGAGCTACGACTTTGGGAATAGTCTCGTTTGATTCAGAACGTCGAAACTAAGACAAAACCGTTGGATTTTTAAAGCTAGTACTTATAGAAGCCGAGATATAGACTTCCAAACTTTTGGATTTTGGTGCACATAAATGGAAACCAAAAATTTGTATCTCGGTTAGTAAAAAAGCTACGACTTTGGGAATAGTCTCGTTGGATTCAGAACGTCAAAACTAAGACAAAACCGTTGGATTTTTAAAGCTAGTACTTATAGAAGCCGAGATATAGACTTCCAAACTTTTGGTTTTTGGTGCACATATATGGAAACCAAAAGTTTGTATCTCTGTTAGTAAAAGAGCTACGACTTTGGGAATAGTCTCGTTGGATTCAGAACGTCGAATCTAAGACAAAACCGTTGGATTTTTAAAGCTAGTACTTATAGAAGCCGAGATATAGACTTCCAAACTTTTGGTTTTTGGTGCACATATATGGAAACCAAAAGTTTGTATCTCGGTTAGTAAAAGAGCTACGACTTTGGGAATAGTCTCGTTGGATTCAGAACGTCGAAACTAAGACAAAACCGTTGGATTTTTAAAGCTAGTACTTATAGAAGCCGAGATATAGACTTCCAAACTTTTGGTTTTTGGTGCACATATATGGAAACCAAAAGTTTGTATCTCGGTTAGTAAAAGAGCTACGACTTTAAGAATAGTCTCGTTGGATTCAGAACGTCGAATCTAAGACAAAACCGTTGAATTTTCAAAGCTAGTACTTATAGAAGCCGAGATATAGACTTCCAAACTTTTGGTTTTTGGTGCACATATATGGAAACCAAAAGTTTGTATCTCGGTTAGTAAAAGAGCTACGACTTTGGGAATAGTCTCGTTGGATTCAGAACAACGAAACTAAGAGAAAACCGTTGGATTTTTAAAGCTAGTACTTATAGAAGCCGAGATATAGACTTCCAAACTTTTGGTTTTTGGTGCACATATATGGAAACCAAAAGTTTGTATCTCGGTTAGTAAAAGAGCTACGACTTTGGGAATAGTCTCGTTGGATTCAGAACAACGAAACTAAGACAAAACCGTTGGATTTTTAAAGCTAGTACTTATAGAAGCCGAGATACAGACTTCCAACCTTTGGGTTTTTGGTGCACATATATGGAAACCAAAAGTTTGTATCTCGGTTAGTAAAAGAGCTACGACTTTGGGAATAGTCTCGTTATATTCAGAACGTCGAAACTAAGATAAAACCGTTGAATTTTTAAAGCTAGTACTTATAGAAGCCGAGATACAGACTTCCAAATTTTGGGTTTTTGGTGCACATATATGGAAACCAAAAGTTTGTATCTCGGTTAGTAAAAGAGCTACGACTTTGGGAATAGTCTCGTTGGATTCAGAACGTCGAATCTAAGACAAAACCATTGAATTTTCAAAGCTAGTACTTATAGAAGCCGAGATATAGACTTCCAAACTTTTGGTTTTTGGTGCACATATATGGAAACCAAAAGTTTGTATCTCGGTTAGTAAAAGAGCTACGACTTTGGGAATAGTCTCGTTGGATTCAGAACAACGAAACTAAGACAAAACCGTTGGATTTTTAAAGCTAGTACTTATAGAAGCCGAGATACAGACTTCCAACCTTTGGGTTTTTGGTGCACATATATGGAAACCAAAAGTTTGTATCTCGGTAAGTAAAAGAGCTACGACTTTGGGAATAGTCTCGTTGGATTCAGAACAACGAAACTAAGACAAAACCGTTGGATTTTTAAAGCTAGTACTTATAGAAGCCGAGATACAGACTTCCAACCTTTGGGTTTTTGGTGCACATATATGGAAACCAAAAGTTTGTATCTCGGTTAGTAAAAGAGCTACGACTTTGGGAATAGTCTCGTTGGATTCAGAACGTCGAATCTAAGACAAAACCGTTGAATTTTTAAAGCTAGTACTTATAGAAGCCGAGATATAGACTTCCAAACTTTTGGTTTTTGGTGCACATATATGGAAACCAAAAGTTTGTATCTCGGTTAGTAAAAGAGCTACGACTTTGGGAATAGTCTCGTTGGATTCAGAACGTCGAAACTAAGACAAAACCGTTGGATTTTTAAAGCTAGTACTTATAGAAGCCGAGATATAGACTTCCAAACTTTTGGTTTTTGGTGCACATATATGGAAACCAAAAGTTTGTATCTCGATTAGTAAAAGAGCTACGACTTTGGGAATAGTCTCGTTCGATTCAGAACGTCGAAACTAAGACAAAACCGTTGAATTTTTAAAGCTAGTACTTATAGAAGCCGAGATATAGACTTCCAAACTTTTGGATTTTGGTGCACATAAATGGAAACCAAAAATTTGTATCTCGGTTAGTAAAAAAGCTACGACTTTGGGAATAGTCTCGTTGGATTCAGAACGTCAAAACTAAGACAAAACCGTTGGATTTTTAAAGCTAGTACTTATAGAAGCCGAGATACAGACTTCCAACCTTTGGGTTTTTGGTGCACATATATGGAAACCAAAAGTTTGTATCTCGGTTAGTAAAAGAGCTACGACTTTCGGAATGGTCTCGTTGGATTCAGAACGTCGAAACTAAGACAAAACCGTTGGATTTTTAAAGCTAGTACTTATAGAAGCCGAGATACAGACTTCCAACCGTTGGGTTTTTGGTGCACATATATGGAAACCAAAAGTTTGTATCTCGGTTAGTAAAAGAGCTACGACTTTGGGAATAGTCTCGTTGGATTCAGAACAACGAAACTAAGAGAAAACCGTTGAATTTTTAAAGCTAGTACTTATAGAAGCCGAGATACAGACTTCCAAACTTTGGGTTTTTGGTGCACATATATGGAAACCAAAAGTTTGTATCTCGGTTAGTAAAAGAGCTACGACTTTGGGAATAGTCTCGTTGGATTCAGAACAACGAAACTAAGACAAAACCGTTGGATTTTTAAAGCTAGTACTTATAGAAGCCGAGATACAGACTTCCAACCTTTGGGTTTTTGGTGCACATATATGGAAACCAAAAGTTTGTATCTCGGTTAGTAAAAGAGCTACGACTTTGGGAATAGTCTCGTTATATTCAGAACGTCGAAACTAAGATAAAACCGTTGAATTTTTAAGGCTAGTACTTATAGAAGCCGAGATACAGACTTCCAAACTTTGGGTTTTTGGTGCACATATATGGAAACCAAAAGTTTGTATCTCGGTTAGTAAAAGAGCTACGACTTTGGGAATAGTCTCGTTTGATTCAGAACGTCGAAACTAAGACAAAACCGTTGGATTTTTAAAGCTAGTACTTATAGAAGCCGAGATATAGACTTCCAAACTTTTGGATTTTGGTGCACATAAATGGAAACCAAAAATTTGTATCTCGGTTAGTAAAAAAGCTACGACTTTGGGAATAGTCTCGTTGGATTCAGAACGTCAAAACTAAGACAAAACCGTTGGATTTTTAAAGCTAGTACTTATAGAAGCCGAGATATAGACTTCCAAACTTTTGGTTTTTGGTGCACATATATGGAAACCAAAAGTTTGTATCTCTGTTAGTAAAAGAGCTACGACTTTGGGAATAGTCTCGTTGGATTCAGAACGTCGAATCTAAGACAAAACCGTTGGATTTTTAAAGCTAGTACTTATAGAAGCCGAGATATAGACTTCCAAACTTTTGGTTTTTGGTGCACATATATGGAAACCAAAAGTTTGTATCTCGGTTAGTAAAAGAGCTACGACTTTGGGAATAGTCTCGTTGGATTCAGAACGTCGAAACTAAGACAAAACCGTTGGATTTTTAAAGCTAGTACTTATAGAAGCCGAGATATAGACTTCCAAACTTTTGGTTTTTGGTGCACATATATGGAAACCAAAAGTTTGTATCTCGGTTAGTAAAAGAGCTACGACTTTAAGAATAGTCTCGTTGGATTCAGAACGTCGAATCTAAGACAAAACCGTTGAATTTTCAAAGCTAGTACTTATAGAAGCCGAGATATAGACTTCCAAACTTTTGGTTTTTGGTGCACATATATGGAAACCAAAAGTTTGTATCTCGGTTAGTAAAAGAGCTACGACTTTGGGAATAGTCTCGTTGGATTCAGAACAACGAAACTAAGAGAAAACCGTTGGATTTTTAAAGCTAGTACTTATAGAAGCCGAGATATAGACTTCCAAACTTTTGGTTTTTGGTGCACATATATGGAAACCAAAAGTTTGTATCTCGGTTAGTAAAAGAGCTACGACTTTGGGAATAGTCTCGTTGGATTCAGAACAACGAAACTAAGACAAAACCGTTGGATTTTTAAAGCTAGTACTTATAGAAGCCGAGATACAGACTTCCAACCTTTGGGTTTTTGGTGCACATATATGGAAACCAAAAGTTTGTATCTCGGTTAGTAAAAGAGCTACGACTTTGGGAATAGTCTCGTTATATTCAGAACGTCGAAACTAAGATAAAACCGTTGAATTTTTAAAGCTAGTACTTATAGAAGCCGAGATACAGACTTCCAAACTTTGGGTTTTTGGTGCACATATATGGAAACCAAAAGTTTGTATCTCGGTTAGTAAAAGAGCTACGACTTTGGGAATAGTCTCGTTGGATTCAGAACGTCGAATCTAAGACAAAACCGTTGAATTTTCAAAGCTAGTACTTATAGAAGCCGAGATATAGACTTCCAAACTTTTGGTTTTTGGTGCACATATATGGAAACCAAAAGTTTGTATCTCGGTTAGTAAAAGAGCTACGACTTTGGGAATAGTCTCGTTGGATTCAAAACGTCGAAACTAAGACAAAACCGTTGGATTTTTAAAGCTAGTACTTATAGAAGCCGAGATATAGACTTCCAAACTTTTGGTTTTTGGTGCACATATATGGAAACCAAAAGTTTGTATCTCGATTAGTAAAAGAGCTACGACTTTGGGAATAGTCTCGTTCGATTCAGAACGTCGAAACTAAGACAAACCCGTTGAATTTTTAAAGCTAGTACTTACAGAAGCCGAGATATAGACTTCCAAACTTTTGGATTTTGGTGCACATAAATGGAAACCAAAAATTTGTATCTCGGTTAGTAAAAAAGCTACGACTTTGGGAATAGTCTCGTTGGATTCAGAACGTCAAAACTAAGACAAAACCGTTGGATTTTTAAAGCTAGTACTTATAGAAGCCGAGATACAGACTTCCAACCTTTGGGTTTTTGGTGCACATATATGGAAACCAAAAGTTTGTATCTCGGTTAGTAAAAGAGCTACGACTTTGGGAATAGTCTCGTTATATTCAGAACGTCGAAACTAAGATAAAACCGTTGAATTTTTAAAGCTAGTACTTATAGAAGCCGAGATACAGACTTCCAAACTTTGGGTTTTTGGTGCACATATATGGAAACCAAAAGTTTGTATCTCGGTTAGTAAAAGAGCTACGACTTTGGGAATAGTCTCGTTGGATTCAGAACGTCGAATCTAAGACAAAACCGTTGAATTTTTAAAGCTAGTACTTATAGAAGCCGAGATATAGACTTCCAAACTTTTGGTTTTTGGTGCACATATATGGAAACCAAAAGTTTGTATCTCGGTTAGTAAAAGAGCTACGACTTTGGGAATAGTCTCGTTGGATTCAAAACGTCGAAACTAAGACAAAACCGTTGGATTTTTAAAGCTAGTACTTATAGAAGCCGAGATATAGACTTCCAAACTTTTGGTTTTTGGTGCACATATATGGAAACCAAAAGTTTGTATCTCGATTAGTAAAAGAGCTACGACTTTGGGAATAGTCTCGTTCGATTCAGAACGTCGAAACTAAGACAAACCCGTTGAATTTTTAAAGCTAGTACTTACAGAAGCCGAGATATAGACTTCCAAACTTTTGGATTTTGGTGCACATAAATGGAAACCAAAAATTTGTATCTCGGTTAGTAAAAAAGCTACGACTTTGGGAATAGTCTCGTTGGATTCAGAACGTCAAAACTAAGACAAAACCGTTGGATTTTTAAAGCTAGTACTTATAGAAGCCGAGATACAGACTTCCAACCTTTGGGTTTTTGGTGCACATATATGGAAACCAAAAGTTTGTATCTCGGTTAGTAAAAGAGCTACGACTTTGGGAATAGTCCCGTTGGATTCAGAACGTCAAAACTAAGACAAAACCGTTGGATTTTTAAAGCTAGTACTTATAGAAGCCGAGATATAGACTTCCAAACTTTTGGTTTTTGGTGCACATATATGGAAACCAAAAGTTTGTATCTCGGTTAGTAAAAGAGCTACGACTTTGGGAATAGTCTCGTTGGATTCAGAACAACGAAACTAAGACAAAACCGTTGGATTTTTAAAGCTAGTACTTATAGAAGCCGAGATACAGACTTCCAACCTTTGGGTTTTTGGTGCACATATATGGAAACCAAAAGTTTGTATCTCGGTTAGTAAAAGAGCTACGACTTTGGGAATAGTCTCGTTATATTCAGAACGTCGAAACTAAGATAAAACCGTTGAATTTTTAAAGCTAGTACTTATAGAAGCCGAGATACAGACTTCCAAACTTTGGGTTTTTGGTGCACATATATGGAAACCAAAAGTTTGTATCTCGGTTAGTAAAAGAGCTACGACTTTGGGAATAGTCTCGTTGGATTCAGAACGTCGAATCTAAGACAAAACCGTTGAATTTTCAAAGCTAGTACTTATAGAAGCCGAGATATAGACTTCCAAACTTTTGGTTTTTGGTGCACATATATGGAAACCAAAAGTTTGTATCTCGATTAGTAAAAGAGCTACGACTTTGGGAATAGTCTCGTTCGATTCAGAACGTCGAAACTAAGACAAAACCGTTGAATTTTTAAAGCTAGTACTTATAGAAGCCGAGATATAGACTTCCAAACTTTTGGATTTTGGTGCACATAAATGGAAACCAAAAATTTGTATCTCGGTTAGTAAAAAAGCTACGACTTTGGGAATAGTCTCGTTGGATTCAGAACGTCAAAACTAAGACAAAACCGTTGGACTTTTAAAGCTAGTAGTTATAGAAGCCGAGATACAGACTTCCAACCTTTGGGTTTTTGGTGCACATATATGGAAACCAAAAGTTTGTATCTCGGTTAGTAAAAGAGCTACGACTTTGGGAATAGTCTCGTTGGATTCAGAACGTCGAAACTAAGACAAAACCGTTAGATTTTTAAAGCTAGTACTTATAGAAGCCGAGATATAGACTTCCAAACTTTTGGTTTTTGGTGCACATATATGGAAACCAAAAGTTTGTATCTCGGTTAGTAAAAGAGCTACGACTTTGGGAATAGTCTCGTTGGATTCAAAACGTCGAAACTAAGACAAAACCGTTGGATTTTTAAAGCTAGTACTTATAGAAGCCGAGATATAGACTTCCAAACTTTTGGTTTTTGGTGCACATATATGGAAACCAAAAGTTTGTATCTCGATTAGTAAAAGAGCTACGACTTTGGGAATAGTCTCGTTCGATTCAGAACGTCGAAACTAAGACAAAACCGTTGAATTTTTAAAGCTAGTACTTATAGAAGCCGAGATATAGACTTCCAAACTTTTGGATTTTGGTGCACATAAATGGAAACCAAAAATTTGTATCTCGGTTAGTAAAAAAGCTACGACTTTGGGAATAGTCTCGTTGGATTCAGAACGTCAAAACTAAGACAAAACCGTTGGATTTTTAAAGCTAGTACTTATAGAAGCCGAGATACAGACTTCCAACCTTTGGGTTTTTGGTGCACATATATGGAAACCAAAAGTTTGTATCTCGGTTAGTAAAAGAGCTACGACTTTGGGAATAGTCTCGTTGGATTCAGAACGTCGAAACTAAAATAAAACCGTTGAATTTTTAAAGCTAGTACTTATAGAAGCCGAGATACAGACTTCCAAACTTTGGGTTTTTGGTGCACATATATGGAAACCAAAAGTTTGTATCTCGGTTAGTAAAAGAGCTACGACTTTGGGAATAGTCTCGTTGGATTCAGAACGTCGAATCTAAGACAAAACCGTTGAATTTTTAAAGCTAGTACTTATAGAAGCCGAGATATAGACTTCCAAACTTTTGGTTTTTGGTGCACATATATGGAAACCAAAAGTTTGTATCTCGGTTAGTAAAAGAGCTACGACTTTGGGAATAGTCTCGTTGGAATCAAAACGTCAAAACTAAGACAAAACCGTTGGACTTTTAAAGCTAGTACTTATAGAAGCCGAGATATAAACTTCCAAACTTTTGGTTTTTGGTGCACATATATGGAAACCAAAAGTTTGTATCTCAATTAGTAAAAGAGCTACGACTTTGGGAATAGTCTCGTTCGATTCAGAACGTCGAAACTAAGACAAACCCGTTGAATTTTTAAAGCTAGTACTTACAGAAGCCGAGATATAGACTTCCAAACTTTTGGATTTTGGTGCACATAAATGGAAACCAAAAATTTGTATCTCGGTTAGTAAAAAAGCTACGACTTTGGGAATAGTCTCGTTGGATTCAGAACGTCAAAACTAAGACAAAACCGTTGGATTTTTAAAGCTAGTACTTATAGAAGCCGAGATACAGACTTCCAACCTTTGGGTTTTTGGTGCACATATATGGAAACCAAAAGTTTGTATCTCGGTTAGTAAAAGAGCTACGACTTTGGGAATAGTCCCGTTGGATTCAGAACGTCAAAACTAAGACAAAACCGTTGGATTTTTAAAGCTAGTACTTATAGAAGCCGAGATATAGACTTCCAAACTTTTGGTTTTTGGTGCACATATATGGAAACCAAAAGTTTGTATCTCGGTTAGTAAAAGAGCTACGACTTTGGGAATAGTCTCGTTGGATTCAGAACAACGAAACTAAGACAAAACCGTTGGATTTTTAAAGCTAGTACTTATAGAAGCCGAGATACAGACTTCCAACCTTTGGGTTTTTGGTGCACATATATGGAAACCAAAAGTTTGTATCTCGGTTAGTAAAAGAGCTACGACTTTGGGAATAGTCTCGTTATATTCAGAACGTCCAAACTAAGATAAAACCGTTGAATTTTTAAAGCTAGTACTTATAGAAGCCGAGATACAGACTTCCAAACTTTGGGTTTTTGGTGCACATATATGGAAACCAAAAGTTTGTATCTCGGTTAGTAAAAGAGCTACGACTTTGGGAATAGTCTCGTTGGATTCAGAACGTCGAATCTAAGACAAAACCGTTGAATTTTCAAAGCTAGTACTTATAGAAGCCGAGATATAGACTTCCAAACTTTTGGTTTTTGGTGCACATATATGGAAACCAAAAGTTTGTATCTCGGTTAGTAAAAGAGCTACGACTTTGGGAATAGTCTCGTTGGATTCAGAACAACGAAACTAAGACAAAACCGTTGGATTTTTAAAGCTAGTACTTATAGAAGCCGAGATACAGACTTCCAACCTTTGGGTTTTTGGTGCACATATATGGAAACCAAAAGTTTGTATCTCGGTAAGTAAAAGAGCTACGACTTTGGGAATAGTCTCGTTGGATTCAGAACAACGAAACTAAGACAAAACCGTTGGATTTTTAAAGCTAGTACTTATAGAAGCCGAGATATAGACTTCCAAACTTTTGGTTTTTGGTGCACATATATGGAAACCAAAAGTTTGTATCTCGGTTAGTAAAAAAGCTACGACTTTGGGAATAGTCTCGTTGGATTCAGAACAACGAAACTAAGACAAAACCGTTGGATTTTTAAAGCTAGTACTTATAGAAGCCGAGATACAGACTTCCAACCTTTGGGTTTTTGGTGCACATATATGGAAACCAAAAGTTTGTATCTCGGTTAGTAAAAGAGCTACGACTTTGGGAATAGTCTCGTTGGATTCAGAACGTCGAAACTAAAATAAAACCGTTGAATTTTTAAAGCTAGTACTTATAGAAGCCGAGATACAGACTTCCAAACTTTGGGTTTTTGGTGCACATATATGGAAACCAAAAGTTTGTATCTCGGTTAGTAAAAGAGCTACGACTTTGGGAATAGTCTCGTTGGATTCAGAACGTCGAATCTAAGACAAAACCGTTGAATTTTTAAAGCTAGTACTTAAAGAAGCCGAGATATAGACTTCCAAACTTTTGGTTTTTGGTGCACATATATGGAAACCAAAAGTTTGTATCTCGGTTAGTAAAAGAGCTACGACTTTGGGAATAGTCTCGTTGGAATCAAAACGTCAAAACTAAGACAAAACCGTTGGATTTTTAAAGCTAGTACTTATAGAAGCCGAGATATAAACTTCCAAACTTTTAGTTTTTGGTGCACATATATGGAAACCAAAAGTTTGTATCTCAATTAGTAAAAGAGCTACGACTTTGGGAATAGTCTCGTTATATTCAGAACGTCGAAACTAAGATAAAACCGTTGAATTTTTAAAGCTAGTACTTATAGAAGCCGAGATACAGACTTCCAAACTTTGGGTTTTTGGTGCACATATATGGAAACCAAAAGTTTGTATCTCGGTTAGTAAAAGAGCTACGACTTTGGGAATAGTCTCGTTGGATTCAGAACGTCGAATCTAAGACAAAACCGTTGAATTTTCAAAGCTAGTACTTATAGAAGCCGAGATATAGACTTCCAAACTTTTGGTTTTTGGTGCACATATATGGAAACCAAAAGTTTGTATCTCGGTTAGTAAAAGAGCTACGACTTTGGGAATAGTCTCGTTGGATTCAGAACAACGAAACTAAGACAAAACCGTTGGATTTTTAAAGCTAGTACTTATAGAAGCCGAGATACAGACTTCCAACCTTTGGGTTTTTGGTGCACATATATGGAAACCAAAAGTTTGTATCTCGGTAAGTAAAAGAGCTACGACTTTGGGAATAGTCTCGTTGGATTCAGAACAACGAAACTAAGACAAAACCGTTGGATTTTTAAAGCTAGTACTTATAGAAGCCGAGATACAGACTTCCAACCTTTGGGTTTTTGGTGCACATATATGGAAACCAAAAGTTTGTATCTCGGTTAGTAAAAGAGCTACGACTTTGGGAATAGTCTCGTTATATTCAGAACGTCGAAACTAAGATAAAACCGTTGAATTTTTAAAGCTAGTACTTATAGAAGCCGAGATACAGACTTCCAAACTTTGGGTTTTTGGTGCACATATATGGAAACCAAAAGTTTGTATCTCGGTTAGTAAAAGAGCTACGACTTTGGGAATAGTCTCGTTGGATTCAGAACGTCGAAACTAAGACAAAACCGTTGGATTTTTAAAGCTAGTACTTATAGAAGCCGAGATATAGAAGTCCAAACTTTTGGTTTTTGGTGCACATATATGGAAACCAAAAGTTTGTATCTCGATTAGTAAAAGAGCTACGACTTTGGGAATAGTCTCGTTCGATTCAGAACGTCGAAACTAAGACAAAACCGTTGAATTTTTAAAGCTAGTACTTATAGAAGCCGAGATATAGACTTCCAAACTTTTGGATTTTGGTGCACATAAATGGAAACCAAAAATTTGTATCTCGGTTAGTAAAAAAGCTACGACTTTGGGAATAGTCTCGTTGGATTCAGAACGTCAAAACTAAGACAAAACCGTTGGACTTTTAAAGCTAGTAGTTATAGAAGCCGAGATACAGACTTCCAACCTTTGGGTTTTTGGTGCACATATATGGAAACCAAAAGTTTGTATCTCGGTTAGTAAAAGAGCTACGACTTTGGGAATAGTCTCGTTGGATTCAGAACGTCGAAACTAAGACAAAACCGTTAGATTTTTAAAGCTAGTACTTATAGAAGCCGAGATATAGACTTCCAAACTTTTGGTTTTTGGTGCACATATATGGAAACCAAAAGTTTGTATCTCGGTTAGTAAAAGAGCTACGACTTTGGGAATAGTCTCGTTGGATTCAAAACGTCGAAACTAAGACAAAACCGTTGGATTTTTAAAGCTAGTACTTATAGAAGCCGAGATATAGACTTCCAAACTTTTGGTTTTTGGTGCACATATATGGAAACCAAAAGTTTGTATCTCGATTAGTAAAAGAGCTACGACTTTGGGAATAGTCTCGTTCGATTCAGAACGTCGAAACTAAGACAAAACCGTTGGATTTTTAAAGCTAGTACTTATAGAAGCCGAGATATAGACTTCCAAACTTTTGGTTTTTGGTGCACATATATGGAAACCAAAAGTTTGTATCTCGATTAGTAAAAGAGCTACGACTTTGGGAATAGTCTCGTTGGATTCAGAACGTCAAAACTAAGACAAAACCGTTGGACTTTTAAAGCTAGTAGTTATAGAAGCCGAGATACAGACTTCCAACCTTTGGGTTTTTGGTGCACATATATGGAAACCAAAAGTTTGTATCTCGATTAGTAAAAGAGCTACGACTTTGGGAATAGTCTCGTTCGATTCAGAACGTCGAAACTAAGACAAAACCGTTGAATTTTTAAAGCTAGTACTTATAGAAGCCGAGATATAGACTTCCAAACTTTTGGATTTTGGTGCACATAAATGGAAACCAAAAATTTGTATCTCGGTTAGTAAAAAAGCTACGACTTTGGGAATAGTCTCGTTGGATTCAGAACGTCAAAACTAAGACAAAACCGTTGGACTTTTAAAGCTAGTAGTTATAGAAGCCGAGATACAGACTTCCAACCTTTGGGTTTTTGGTGCACATATATGGAAACCAAAAGTTTGTATCTCGGTTAGTAAAAGAGCTACGACTTTGGGAATAGTCTCGTTGGATTCAGAACGTCGAAACTAAGACAAAACCGTTAGATTTTTAAAGCTAGTACTTATAGAAGCCGAGATATAGACTTCCAAACTTTTGGTTTTTGGTGCACATATATGGAAACCAAAAGTTTGTATCTCGGTTAGTAAAAGAGCTACGACTTTGGGAATAGTCTCGTTGGATTCAAAACGTCGAAACTAAGACAAAACCGTTGGATTTTTAAAGCTAGTACTTATAGAAGCCGAGATATAGACTTCCAAACTTTTGGTTTTTGGTGCACATATATGGAAACCAAAAGTTTGTATCTCGATTAGTAAAAGAGCTACGACTTTGGGAATAGTCTCGTTGGATTCAAAACGTCGAAACTAAGACAAAACCGTTGGATTTTTAAAGCTAGTACTTATAGAAGCCGAGATATAGACTTCCAAACTTTTGGTTTTTGGTGCACATATATGGAAACCAAAAGTTTGTATCTCGGTTAGTAAAAAAGCTACGACTTTGGGAATAGTCTCGTTGGATTCAGAACAACGAAACTAAGACAAAACCGTTGGATTTTTAAAGCTAGTACTTATAGAAGCCGAGATACAGACTTCCAACCTTTGGGTTTTTGGTGCACATATATGGAAACCAAAAGTTTGTATCTCGGTTAGTAAAAGAGCTACGACTTTGGGAATAGTCTCGTTGGATTCAGAACGTCGAAACTAAAATAAAACCGTTGAATTTTTAAAGCTAGTACTTATAGAAGCCGAGATACAGACTTCCAAACTTTGGGTTTTTGGTGCACATATATGGAAACCAAAAGTTTGTATCTCGGTTAGTAAAAGAGCTACGACTTTGGGAATAGTCTCGTTGGATTCAGAACGTCGAATCTAAGACAAAACCGTTGAATTTTTAAAGCTAGTACTTATAGAAGCCGAGATATAGACTTCCAAACTTTTGGTTTTTGGTGCACATATATGGAAACCAAAAGTTTGTATCTCGGTTAGTAAAAGAGCTACGACTTTGGGAATAGTCTCGTTGGAATCAAAACGTCAAAACTAAGACAAAACCGTTGGATTTTTAAAGCTAGTACTTATAGAAGCCGAGATATAAACTTCCAAACTTTTGGTTTTTGGTGCACATATATGGAAACCAAAAGTTTGTATCTCAATTAGTAAAAGAGCTACGACTTTGGGAATAGTCTCGTTCGATTCAGAACGTCGAAACTAAGACAAACCCGTTGAATTTTTAAAGCTAGTACTTACAGAAGCCGAGATATAGACTTCCAAACTTTTGGATTTTGGTGCACATAAATGGAAACCAAAAATTTGTATCTCGGTTAGTAAAAAAGCTACGACTTTGGGAATAGTCTCGTTGGATTCAGAACGTCAAAACTAAGACAAAACCGTTGGATTTTTAAAGCTAGTACTTATAGAAGCCGAGATACAGACTTCCAACCTTTGGGTTTTTGGTGCACATATATGGAAACCAAAAGTTTGTATCTCGGTTAGTAAAAGAGCTACGACTTTGGGAATAGTCTCGTTATATTCAGAACGTCGAAACTAAGATAAATCCGTTGAATTTTTAAAGCTAGTACTTATAGAAGCCGAGATACAGACTTCCAAACTTTGGGTTTTTGGTGCACATATATGGAAACCAAAAGTTTGTATCTCGGTTAGTAAAAGAGCTACGACTTTGGGAATAGTCTCGTTGGATTCAGAACGTCGAATCTAAGACAAAACCGTTGAATTTTCAAAGCTAGTACTTATAGAAGCCGAGATATAGACTTCCAAACTTTTGGTTTTTGGTGCACATATATGGAAACCAAAAGTTTGTATCTCGGTTAGTAAAAGAGCTACGACTTTGGGAATAGTCTCGTTGGATTCAGAACAACGAAACTAAGACAAAACCGTTGGATTTTTAAAGCTAGTACTTATAGAAGCCGAGATACAGACTTCCAACCTTTGGGTTTTTGGTGCACATATATGGAAACCAAAAGTTTGTATCTCGGTAAGTAAAAGAGCTACGACTTTGGGAATAGTCTCGTTGGATTCAGAACAACGAAACTAAGACAAAACCGTTGGATTTTTAAAGCTAGTACTTATAGAAGCCGAGATACAGACTTCCAACCTTTGGGTTTTTGGTGCACATATATGGAAACCAAAAGTTTGTATCTCGGTAAGTAAAAGAGCTACGACTTTGGGAATAGTCTCGTTGGATTCAGAACAACGAAACTAAGACAAAACCGTTGGATTTTTAAAGCTAGTACTTATAGAAGCCGAGATATAGACTTCCAAACTTTTGGTTTTTGGTGCACATATATGGAAACCAAAAGTTTGTATCTCGATTAGTAAAAGAGCTACGACTTTAGGAATAGTCTCGTTGGATTCAGAACGTCGAAACTAAGACAAAACCGTTGGATTTTTAAAGCTAGTACTTATAGAAGCCGAGATATAGACTTCCAAACTTTTGGTTTTTGGTGCACATATATGGAAACCAAAAGTTTGTATCTCGGTTAGTAAAAGAGCTACGACTTTGGGAATAGTCTCGTTGGATTCAGAACGTCGAAACTAAGACAAAACCGTTGGATTTTTAAAGCTAGTACTTATAGAAGCCGAGATATAGACTTCCAAACTTTTGGTTTTTGGTGCACATATATGGAAACCAAAAGTTTGTATCTCGATTAGTAAAAGAGCTACGACTTTGGGAATAGTCTCGTTCGATTCAGAACGTCGAAACTAAGACAAAACCGTTGAATTTTTAAAGCTAGTACTTATAGAAGCCGAGATATAGACTTCCAAACTTTTGGATTTTGGTGCACATAAATGGAAACCAAAAATTTGTATCTCGGTTAGTAAAAAAGCTACGACTTTGGAAATAGTCTCGTTGGATTCAGAACGTCAAAACTAAGACAAAACCGTTGGATTTTTAAAGCTAGTACTTATAGAAGCCGAGATACAGACTTCCAACCTTTGGGTTTTTGGTGCACATATATGGAAACCAAAAGTTTGTATCTCGGTTAGTAAAAGAGCTACGACTTTCGGAATAGTCTCGTTGGATTCAGAACGTCGAAACTAAGACAAAACCGTTGGATTTTTAAAGCTAGTACTTATAGAAGCCGAGATATAGACTTCCAAACTTTTGGTTTTTGGTGCACATATATGGAAACCAAAAGTTTGTATCTCGGTTAGTAAAAGAGCTACGACTTTGGGAATAGTCCCGTTGGATTCAGAACGTCAAAACTAAGACAAGACCGTTGGATTTTTAAAGCTAGTACTTATAGAAGCCGAGATATAGACTTCCAAACTTTTGGTTTTTGGTGCACATATATGGAAACCAAAAGTTTGTATCTCGGTTAGTAAAAGAGCTACGACTTTGGGAATAGTCTCGTTGGATTCAGAACAACGAAACTAAGACAAAACCGTTGGATTTTTAAAGCTAGTACTTATAGAAGCCGAGATACAGACTTCCAACCTTTGGGTTTTTGGTGCACATATATGGAAACCAAAAGTTTGTATCTCGGTTAGTAAAAGAGCTACGACTTTGGGAATAGTCTCGTTATATTCAGAACGTCGAAACTAAGATAAAACCGTTGAATTTTTAAAGCTAGTACTTATAGAAGCCGAGATACAGACTTCCAAACTTTGGGTTTTTGGTGCACATATATGGAAACCAAAAGTTTGTATCTCGGTTAGTAAAAGAGCTACGACTTTGGGAATAGTCTCGTTGGATTCAGAACGTCGAAACTAAGACAAAACCGTTGGATTTTTAAAGCTAGTACTTATAGAAGCCGAGATATAGACTTCCAAACTTTTGGTTTTTGGTGCACATATATGGAAACCAAAAGTTTGTATCTCGATTAGTAAAAGAGCTACGACTTTGGGAATAGTCTCGTTCGATTCAGACGTCGAAACTAAGACAAAACCGTTGGATTTTTAAAGCTAGTACTTATAGAAGCCGAGATATAGACTTCCAAACTTTTGGTTTTTGGTGCACATATATGGAAACCAAAAGTTTGTATCTCGGTTAGTAAAAGAGCTACGACTTTGGGAATAGTCTCGTTGGATTCAGAACGTCAAAACTAAGACAAAACCGTTGGATTTTTAAAGCTAGTACTTATAGAAGCCGAGATATAGACTTCCAAACTTTTGGTTTTTGGTGCACATATATGGAAACCAAAAGTTTGTATCTCGGTTAGTAAAAGAGCTACGACTTTGGGAATAGTCTCGTTGGATTCAGAACGTCGAATCTAAGACAAAACCGTTGGATTTTTAAAGCTAGTACTTATAGAAGCCGAGATATAGACTTCCAAACTTTTGGTTTTTGGTGCACATATATGGAAACCAAAAGTTTGTATCTCGGTTAGTAAAAGAGCTACGACTTTGGGAATAGTCTCGTTGGATTCAGAACGTCGAAACTAAGACAAAACCGTTGGATTTTTAAAGCTAGTACTTATAGAAGCCGAGATATAGACTTCCAAACTTTTGGTTTTTGGTGCACATATATGGAAACCAAAAGTTTGTATCTCAATTAGTAAAAGAGCTACGACTTTGGGAATAGTCTCGTTGGATTCAGAACGTTGAAACTAAGACAAAACCGTTGGATTTTTAAAGCTAGTACTTATAGAAGCCGAGATATAGACTTCCAAACTTTTGGTTTTTGGTGCACATATATGGAAACCAAAAGTTTGTATCTCGGTTAGTAAAAGAGCTACGACTTTGGGAATAGTCTCGTTGGATTCAGAACAACGAAACTAAGACAAAACCGTTGGATTTTTAAAGCTAGTACTTATAGAAGCCGAGATACAGACTTCCAACCTTTGGGTTTTTGGTGCACATATATGGAAACCAAAAGTTTGTATCTCGGTTAGTAAAAGAGCTACGACTTTGGGAATAGTCTCGTTGGATTCAGAACGTCGAAACTAAGATAAAACCGTTGAATTTTTAAAGCTAGTACTTATAGAAGCCGAGATACAGACTTCCAAACTTTGGGTTTTTGGTGCACATATATGGAAACCAAAAGTTTGTATCTCGGTTAGTAAAAGAGCTACGACTTTGGGAATAGTCTCGTTGGATTCAGAACGTCGAAACTAAGACAAAACCGTTGGATTTTTAAAGCTAGTACTTATAGAAGCCGAGATATAGACTTCCAAACTTTTGGTTTTTGGTGCACATATATGGAAACCAAAAGTTTGTATCTCAATTAGTAAAAGAGCTACGACTTTGGGAATAGTCTCGTTGGATTCAGAACAACGAAACTAAGACAAAACCGTTGGATTTTTAAAGCTAGTACTTATAGAAGCCGAGATACAGACTTCCAACCTTTGGGTTTTTGGTGCACATATATGGAAACCAAAAGTTTGTATCTCGGTTAGTAAAAGAGCTACGACTTTGGGAATAGTCTCGTTATATTCAGAACGTCGAAACTAAGATAAAACCGTTGAATTTTTAAAGCTAGTACTTATAGAAGCCGAGATACAGACTTCCAAACTTTGGGTTTTTGGTGCACATATATGGAAACCAAAAGTTTGTATCTCGGTTAGTAAAAGAGCTACGACTTTGGGAATAGTCTCGTTGGATTCAGAACGTCGAAACTAAGACAAAACCGTTGGATTTTTAAAGCTAGTACTTATAGAAGCCGAGATATAGACTTCCAAACTTTTGGTTTTTGGTGCACATATATGGAAACCAAAAGTTTGTATCTCGATTAGTAAAAGAGCTACGACTTTGGGAATAGTCTCGTTCGATTCAGACGTCGAAACTAAGACAAAACCGTTGAATTTTTAAAGCTAGTACTTATAGAAGCCGAGATATAGACTTCCAAACTTTTGGTTTTTGGTGCACATATATGGAAACCAAAAGTTTGTATCTCGGTTAGTAAAAGAGCTACGACTTTGGGAATAGTCTCGTTGGATTCAGAACGTCAAAACTAAGACAAAACCGTTGGATTTTTAAAGCTAGTACTTATAGAAGCCGAGATATAGACTTCCAAACTTTTGGTTTTTGGTGCACATATATGGAAACCAAAAGTTTGTATCTCGGTTAGTAAAAGAGCTACGACTTTGGGAATAGTCTCGTTGGATTCAGAACGTCGAATCTAAGACAAAACCGTTGAATTTTTAAAGCTAGTACTTATAGAAGCCGAGATATAGACTTCCAAACTTTTGGTTTTTGGTGCACATATATGGAAACCAAAAGTTTGTATCTCGGTTAGTAAAAGAGCTACGACTTTGGGAATAGTCTCGTTGGAATCAAAACGTCAAAACTAAGACAAAACCGTTGGATTTTTAAAGCTAGTACTTATAGAAGCCGAGATATAAACTTCCAAACTTTTGGTTTTTGGTGCACATATATGGAAACCAAAAGTTTGTATCTCAATTAGTAAAAGAGCTACGACTTTGGGAATAGTCTCGTTCGATTCAGAACGTCGAAACTAAGACAAACCCGTTGAATTTTTAAAGCTAGTACTTACAGAAGCCGAGATATAGACTTCCAAACTTTTGGATTTTGGTGCACATAAATGGAAACCAAAAATTTGTATCTCGGTTAGTAAAAAAGCTACGACTTTGGGAATAGTCTCGTTGGATTCAGAACGTCAAAACTAAGACAAAACCGTTGGATTTTTAAAGCTAGTACTTATAGAAGCCGAGATACAGACTTCCAACCTTTGGGTTTTTGGTGCACATATATGGAAACCAAAAGTTTGTATCTCGGTTAGTAAAAGAGCTACGACTTTGGGAATAGTCCCGTTGGATTCAGAACGTCAAAACTAAGACAAAACCGTTGGATTTTTAAAGCTAGTACTTATAGAAGCCGAGATATAGACTTCCAAACTTTTGGTTTTTGGTGCACATATATGGAAACCAAAAGTTTGTATCTCGGTTAGTAAAAGAGCTACGACTTTGGGAATAGTCTCGTTGGATTCAGAACAACGAAACTAAGACAAAACCGTTGGATTTTTAAAGCTAGTACTTATAGAAGCCGAGATACAGACTTCCAACCTTTGGGTTTTTGGTGCACATATATGGAAACCAAAAGTTTGTATCTCGGTTAGTAAAAGAGCTACGACTTTGGGAATAGTCTCGTTATATTCAGAACGTCGAAACTAAGATAAAACCGTTGAATTTTTAAAGCTAGTACTTATAGAAGCCGAGATACAGACTTCCAAACTTTGGGTTTTTGGTGCACATATATGGAAACCAAAAGTTTGTATCTCGGTTAGTAAAAGAGCTACGACTTTGGGAATAGTCTCGTTGGATTCAGAACGTCGAATCTAAGACAAAACCGTTGAATTTTCAAAGCTAGTACTTATAGAAGCCGAGATATAGACTTCCAAACTTTTGGTTTTTGGTGCACATATATGGAAACCAAAAGTTTGTATCTCGGTTAGTAAAAGAGCTACGACTTTGGGAATAGTCTCGTTGGATTCAGAACAACGAAACTAAGACAAAACCGTTGGATTTTTAAAGCTAGTACTTATAGAAGCCGAGATACAGACTTCCAACCTTTGGGTTTTTGGTGCACATATATGGAAACCAAAAGTTTGTATCTCGGTAAGTAAAAGAGCTACGACTTTGGGAATAGTCTCGTTGGATTCAGAACAACGAAACTAAGACAAAACCGTTGGATTTTTAAAGCTAGTACTTATAGAAGCCGAGATACAGACTTCCAACCTTTGGGTTTTTGGTGCACATATATGGAAACCAAAAGTTTGTATCTCGGTTAGTAAAAGAGCTACGACTTTGGGAATAGTCTCGTTGGATTCAGAACGTCGAAACTAAAATAAAACCGTTGAATTTTTAAAGCTAGTACTTATAGAAGCCGAGATACAGACTTCCAAACTTTGGGTTTTTGGTGCACATATATGGAAACCAAAAGTTTGTATCTCGGTTAGTAAAAGAGCTACGACTTTGGGAATAGTCTCGTTGGATTCAGAACGTCGAATCTAAGACAAAACCGTTGAATTTTTAAAGCTAGTACTTATAGAAGCCGAGATATAGACTTCCAAACTTTTGGTTTTTGGTGCACATATATGGAAACCAAAAGTTTGTATCTCGGTTAGTAAAAGAGCTACGACTTTGGGAATAGTCTCGTTGGATTCAGAACGTCGAAGCTAAGACAAAACCGTTGGATTTTTAAAGCTAGTACTTATAGAAGCCGAGATATAGACTTCCAAACTTTTGGTTTTTGGTGCACATATATGGAAACCAAAAGTTTGTATCTCGATTAGTAAAAGAGCTACGACTTTGGGAATAGTCTCGTTCGATTCAGAACGTCGAAACTAAGACAAAACCGTTGAATTTTTAAAGCTAGTACTTATAGAAGCCGAGATATAGACTTCCAAACTTTTGGATTTTGGTGCACATAAATGGAAACCAAAAATTTGTATCTCGGTTAGTAAAAAAGCTACGACTTTGGAAATAGTCTCGTTGGATTCAGAACGTCAAAACTAAGACAAAACTGTTGGATTTTTAAAGCTAGTACTTATAGAAGCCGAGATACAGACTTCCAACCTTTGGGTTTTTGGTGCACATATATGGAAACCAAAAGTTTGTATCTCGGTTAGTAAAAGAGCTACGACTTTCGGAATGGTCTCGTTGGATTCAGAACGTCGAAACTAAGACAAAACCGTTGGATTTTTAAAGCTAGTACTTATAGAAGCCGAGATATAGACTTCCAAACTTTTGGTTTTTGGTGCACATATATGGAAACCAAAAGTTTGTATCTCGGTTAGTAAAAGAGCTACGACTTTGGGAATAGTCCCGTTGGATTCAGAACGTCAAAACTAAGACAAGACCGTTGGATTTTTAAAGCTAGTACTTATAGAAGCCGAGATATAGACTTCCAAACTTTTGGTTTTTGGTGCACATATATGGAAACCAAAAGTTTGTATCTCGGTTAGTAAAAGAGCTACGACTTTGGGAATAGTCTCGTTGGATTCAGAACAACGAAACTAAGACAAAACCGTTGGATTTTTAAAGCTAGTACTTATAGAAGCCGAGATACAGACTTCCAACCTTTGGGTTTTTGGTGCACATATATGGAAACCAAAAGTTTGTATCTCGGTTAGTAAAAGAGCTACGACTTTGGGAATAGTCTCGTTATATTCAGAACGTCGAAACTAAGATAAAACCGTTGAATTTTTAAAGCTAGTACTTATAGAAGCCGAGATACAGACTTCCAAACTTTGGGTTTTTGGTGCACATATATGGAAACCAAAAGTTTGTATCTCGGTTAGTAAAAGAGCTACGACTTTGGGAATAGTCTCGTTGGATTCAGAACGTCGAAACTAAGACAAAACCGTTGGATTTTTAAAGCTAGTACTTATAGAAGCCGAGATATAGACTTCCAAACTTTTGGTTTTTGGTGCACATATATGGAAACCAAAAGTTTGTATCTCGATTAGTAAAAGAGCTACGACTTTGGGAATAGTCTCGTTCGATTCAGACGTCGAAACTAAGACAAAACCGTTGAATTTTTAAAGCTAGTACTTATAGAAGCCGAGATATAGACTTCCAAACTTTTGGATTTTGGTGCACATAAATGGAAACCAAAAATTTGTATCTCGGTTAGTAAAAAAGTTACGACTTTGGGAATAGTCTCGTTGGATTCAGAACGTCAAAACTAAGACAAAACCGTTGGATTTTTAAAGCTAGTACTTATAGAAGCCGAGATATAGACTTCCAAACTTTTGGTTTTTGGTGCACATATATGGAAACCAAAAGTTTGTATCTCGGTTAGTAAAAGAGCTACGACTTTGGGAATAGTCTCGTTGGATTCAGAACGTCGAATCTAAGACAAAACCGTTGGATTTTTAAAGCTAGTACTTATAGAAGCCGAGATATAGACTTCCAAACTTTTGGTTTTTGGTGCACATATATGGAAACCAAAAGTTTGTATCTCGGTTAGTAAAAGAGCTACGACTTTGGGAATAGTCTCGTTGGATTCAGAACGTCGAAACTAAGACAAAACCGTTGGATTTTTAAAGCTAGTACTTATAGAAGCCGAGATATAGACTTCCAAACTTTTGGTTTTTGGTGCACATATATGGAAACCAAAAGTTTGTATCTCAATTAGTAAAAGAGCTACGACTTTGGGAATAGTCTCGTTGGATTCAGAACGTTGAAACTAAGACAAAACCGTTGGATTTTTAAAGCTAGTACTTATAGAAGCCGAGATATAGACTTCCAAACTTTTGGTTTTTGGTGCACATATATGGAAACCAAAAGTTTGTATCTCAATTAGTAAAAGATCTACGACTTTGGGAATAGTCTCGTTGGATTCAGAACGTCGAATCTAAGACAAAACCGTTGGATTTTTAAAGCTAGTACTTATAGAAGCCGAGATATAGACTTCCAAACTTTTGGTTTTTGGTGCACATATATGGAAACCAAAAGTTTGTATCTCGGTTAGTAAAAGAGCTACGACTTTGGGAATAGTCTCGTTGGATTCAGAACGTCGAAACTAAGACAAAACCGTTGGATTTTTAAAGCTAGTACTTATAGAAGCCGAGATATAGACTTCCAAACTTTTGGTTTTTGGTGCACATATATGGAAACCAAAAGTTTGTATCTCAATTAGTAAAAGAGCTACGACTTTGGGAATAGTCTCGTTGGATTCAGAACAACGAAACTAAGACAAAACCGTTGGATTTTTAAAGCTAGTACTTATAGAAGCCGAGATACAGACTTCCAAACTTTGGGTTTTTGGTGCACATATATGGAAACCAAAAGTTTGTATCTCGGTTAGTAAAAGAGCTACGACTTTGGGAATAGTCTCGTTGGATTCAGAACGTCGAAACTAAGACAAAACCGTTGGATTTTTAAAGCTAGTACTTATAGAAGCCGAGATATAGACTTCCAAACTTTTGGTTTTTGGTGCACATATATGGAAACCAAAAGTTTGTATCTCAATTAGTAAAAGAGCTACGACTTTGGGAATAGTCTCGTTGGATTCAGAACAACGAAACTAAGACAAAACCGTTGGATTTTTAAAGCTAGTACTTATAGAAGCCGAGATACAGACTTCCAACCTTTGGGTTTTTGGTGCACATATATGGAAACCAAAAGTTTGTATCTCGGTTAGTAAAAGAGCTACGACTTTGGGAATAGTCTCGTTATATTCAGAACGTCGAAACTAAGATAAAACCGTTGAATTTTTAAAGCTAGTACTTATAGAAGCCGAGATACAGACTTCCAAACTTTGGGTTTTTGGTGCACATATATGGAAACCAAAAGTTTGTATCTCGGTTAGTAAAAGAGCTACGACTTTAAGAATAGTCTCGTTGGATTCAGAACGTCGAAACTAAGACAAAACCGTTGGATTTTTAAAGCTAGTACTTATAGAAGCCGAGATATAGACTTCCAAACTTTTGGTTTTTGGTGCACATATATGGAAACCAAAAGTTTGTATCTCGATTAGTAAAAGAGCTACGACTTTGGGAATAGTCTCGTTCGATTCAGACGTCGAAACTAAGACAAAACCGTTGAATTTTTAAAGCTAGTACTTATAGAAGCCGAGATATAGACTTCCAAACTTTTGGTTTTTGGTGCACATATATGGAAACCAAAAGTTTGTATCTCGGTTAGTAAAAGAGCTACGACTTTGGGAATAGTCTCGTTGGATTCAGAACGTCGAAACTAAGACAAAACCGTTGGATTTTTAAAGCTAGTACTTATAGAAGCCGAGATATAGACTTCCAAACTTTTGGTTTTTGGTGCACATATATGGAAACCAAAAGTTTGTATCTCAATTAGTAAAAGAGCTACGACTTTGGGAATAGTCTCGTTGGATTCAGAACGTCGAAACTAAGACAAAACTGTTGGATTTTTAAAGCTAGTACTTATAGAAGCCGAGATATAGACTTCCAAACTTTTGGTTTTTGGTGCACATATATGGAAACCAAAAGTTTGTATCTCAATTAGTAAAAGAGCTACGACTTTGGGAATAGTCTCGTTGGATTCAGAACGTCGAATCTAAGACAAAACCGTTGGATTTTTAAAGCTAGTACTTATAGAAGCCGAGATATAGACTTCCAAACTTTTGGTTTTTGGTGCACATATATGGAAACCAAAAGTTTGTATCTCGGTTAGTAAAAGAGCTACGACTTTGGGAATAGTCTCGTTGGATTCAGAACAACGAAACTAAGACAAAACCGTTGGATTTTTAAAGCTAGTACTTATAGAAGCCGAGATACAGACTTCCAACCTTTGGGTTTTTGGTGCACATATATGGAAACCAAAAGTTTGTATCTCGGTTAGTAAAAGAGCTACGACTTTGGGAATAGTCTCGTTATATTCAGAACGTCGAAACTAAGATAAAACCGTTGAATTTTTAAAGCTAGTACTTATAGAAGCCGAGATACAGACTTCCAAACTTTGGGTTTTTGGTGCACATATATGGAAACCAAAAGTTTGTATCTCGGTTAGTAAAAGAGCTACGACTTTAAGAATAGTCTCGTTGGATTCAGAACGTCGAAACTAAGACAAAACCGTTGGATTTTTAAAGCTAGTACTTATAGAAGCCGAGATATAGACTTCCAAACTTTTGGTTTTTGGTGCACATATATGGAAACCAAAAGTTTGTATCTCGATTAGTAAAAGAGCTACGACTTTGGGAATAGTCTCGTTCGATTCAGACGTCGAAACTAAGACAAAACCGTTGAATTTTTAAAGCTAGTACTTATAGAAGCCGAGATATAGACTTCCAAACTTTTGGTTTTTGGTGCACATATATGGAAACCAAAAGTTTGTATCTCGGTTAGTAAAAGAGCTACGACTTTGGGAATAGTCTCGTTGGATTCAGAACGTCGAAACTAAGACAAAACCGTTAGATTTTTAAAGCTAGTACTTATAGAAGCCGAGATATAGACTTCCAAACTTTTGGTTTTTGGTGCACATATATGGAAACCAAAAGTTTGTATCTCAATTAGTAAAAGAGCTACGACTTTGGGAATAGTCTCGTTGGATTCAGAACGTCGAAACTAAGACAAAACTGTTGGATTTTTAAAGCTAGTACTTATAGAAGCCGAGATATAGACTTCCAAACTTTTGGTTTTTGGTGCACATATATGGAAACCAAAAGTTTGTATCTCAATTAGTAAAAGAGCTACGACTTTGGGAATAGTCTCGTTGGATTCAGAACGTCGAATCTAAGACAAAACCGTTGGATTTTTAAAGCTAGTACTTATAGAAGCCGAGATATAGACTTCCAAACTTTTGGTTTTTGGTGCACATATATGGAAACCAAAAGTTTGTATCTCGGTTAGTAAAAGAGCTACGACTTTGGGAATAGTCTCGTTGGATTCAGAACAACGAAACTAAGACAAAACCGTTGGATTTTTAAAGCTAGTACTTATAGAAGCCGAGATACAGACTTCCAACCTTTGGGTTTTTGGTGCACATATATGGAAACCAAAAGTTTGTATCTCGGTTAGTAAAAGAGCTACGACTTTGGGAATAGTCTCGTTGGATTCAGAACGTCGAAACTAAGATAAAACCGTTGAATTTTTAAAGCTAGTACTTATAGAAGCCGAGATACAGACTTCCAAACTTTGGGTTTTTGGTGCACATATATGGAAACCAAAAGTTTGTATCTCGGTTAGTAAAAGAGCTACGACTTTGGGAATAGTCTCGTTGGATTCAGAACGTCGAAACTAAGACAAAACCGTTGGATTTTTAAAGCTAGTACTTATAGAAGCCGAGATATAGACTTCCAAACTTTTGGTTTTTGGTGCACATATATGGAAACCAAAAGTTTGTATCTCAATTAGTAAAAGAGCTACGACTTTGGGAATAGTCTCGTTGGATTCAGAACAACGAAACTAAGACAAAACCGTTGGATTTTTAAAGCTAGTACTTATAGAAGCCGAGATACAGACTTCCAACCTTTGGGTTTTTGGTGCACATATATGGAAACCAAAAGTTTGTATCTCGGTTAGTAAAAGAGCTACGACTTTGGGAATAGTCTCGTTATATTCAGAACGTCGAAACTAAGATAAAACCGTTGAATTTTTAAAGCTAGTACTTATAGAAGCCGAGATACAGACTTCCAAACTTTGGGTTTTTGGTGCACATATATGGAAACCAAAAGTTTGTATCTCGGTTAGTAAAAGAGCTACGACTTTAAGAATAGTCTCGTTGGATTCAGAACGTCGAAACTAAGACAAAACCGTTGGATTTTTAAAGCTAGTACTTATAGAAGCCGAGATATAGACTTCCAAACTTTTGGTTTTTGGTGCACATATATGGAAACCAAAAGTTTGTATCTCGATTAGTAAAAGAGCTACGACTTTGGGAATAGTCTCGTTCGATTCAGACGTCGAAACTAAGACAAAACCGTTGAATTTTTAAAGCTAGTACTTATAGAAGCCGAGATATAGACTTCCAAACTTTTGGTTTTTGGTGCACATATATGGAAACCAAAAGTTTGTATCTCGGTTAGTAAAAGAGCTACGACTTTGGGAATAGTCTCGTTGGATTCAGAACGTCGAAACTAAGACAAAACTGTTGGATTTTTAAAGCTAGTACTTATAGAAGCCGAGATATAGACTTCCAAACTTTTGGTTTTTGGTGCACATATATGGAAACCAAAAGTTTGTATCTCAATTAGTAAAAGAGCTACGACTTTGGGAATAGTCTCGTTGGATTCAGAACGTCGAAACTAAGACAAAACTGTTGGATTTTTAAAGCTAGTACTTATAGAAGCCGAGATATAGACTTCCAAACTTTTGGTTTTTGGTGCACATATATGGAAACCAAAAGTTTGTATCTCAATTAGTAAAAGAGCTACGACTTTGGGAATAGTCTCGTTGGATTCAGAACGTCGAATCTAAGACAAAACCGTTGGATTTTTAAAGCTAGTACTTATAGAAGCCGAGATATAGACTTCCAAACTTTTGGTTTTTGGTGCACATATATGGAAACCAAAAGTTTGTATCTCGGTTAGTAAAAGAGCTACGACTTTGGGAATAGTCTCGTTGGATTCAGAACAACGAAACTAAGACAAAACCGTTGGATTTTTAAAGCTAGTACTTATAGAAGCCGAGATACAGACTTCCAACCTTTGGGTTTTTGGTGCACATATATGGAAACCAAAAGTTTGTATCTCGGTTAGTAAAAGAGCTACGACTTTGGGAATAGTCTCGTTATATTCAGAACGTCGAAACTAAGATAAAACCGTTGAATTTTTAAAGCTAGTACTTATAGAAGCCGAGATACAGACTTCCAAACTTTGGGTTTTTGGTGCACATATATGGAAACCAAAAGTTTGTATCTCGGTTAGTAAAAGAGCTACGACTTTAAGAATAGTCTCGTTGGATTCAGAACGTCGAAACTAAGACAAAACCGTTGGATTTTTAAAGCTAGTACTTATAGAAGCCGAGATATAGACTTCCAAACTTTTGGTTTTTGGTGCACATATATGGAAACCAAAAGTTTGTATCTCGATTAGTAAAAGAGCTACGACTTTGGGAATAGTCTCGTTCGATTCAGACGTCGAAACTAAGACAAAACCGTTGAATTTTTAAAGCTAGTACTTATAGAAGCCGAGATATAGACTTCCAAACTTTTGGTTTTTGGTGCACATATATGGAAACCAAAAGTTTGTATCTCGGTTAGTAAAAGAGCTACGACTTTGGGAATAGTCTCGTTGGATTCAGAACGTCGAAACTAAGACAAAACCGTTAGATTTTTAAAGCTAGTACTTATAGAAGCCGAGATATAGACTTCCAAACTTTTGGTTTTTGGTGCACATATATGGAAACCAAAAGTTTGTATCTCAATTAGTAAAAGAGCTACGACTTTGGGAATAGTCTCGTTGGATTCAGAACGTCGAAACTAAGACAAAACTGTTGGATTTTTAAAGCTAGTACTTATAGAAGCCGAGATATAGACTTCCAAACTTTTGGTTTTTGGTGCACATATATGGAAACCAAAAGTTTGTATCTCAATTAGTAAAAGAGCTACGACTTTGGGAATAGTCTCGTTGGATTCAGAACGTCGAATCTAAGACAAAACCGTTGGATTTTTAAAGCTAGTACTTATAGAAGCCGAGATATAGACTTCCAAACTTTTGGTTTTTGGTGCACATATATGGAAACCAAAAGTTTGTATCTCGGTTAGTAAAAGAGCTACGACTTTGGGAATAGTCTCGTTGGATTCAGAACAACGAAACTAAGACAAAACCGTTGGATTTTTAAAGCTAGTACTTATAGAAGCCGAGATACAGACTTCCAACCTTTGGGTTTTTGGTGCACATATATGGAAACCAAAAGTTTGTATCTCGGTTAGTAAAAGAGCTACGACTTTGGGAATAGTCTCGTTGGATTCAGAACGTCGAAACTAAGATAAAACCGTTGAATTTTTAAAGCTAGTACTTATAGAAGCCGAGATACAGACTTCCAAACTTTGGGTTTTTGGTGCACATATATGGAAACCAAAAGTTTGTATCTCGGTTAGTAAAAGAGCTACGACTTTGGGAATAGTCTCGTTGGATTCAGAACGTCGAAACTAAGACAAAACCGTTGGATTTTTAAAGCTAGTACTTATAGAAGCCGAGATATAGACTTCCAAACTTTTGGTTTTTGGTGCACATATATGGAAACCAAAAGTTTGTATCTCAATTAGTAAAAGAGCTACGACTTTGGGAATAGTCTCGTTGGATTCAGAACAACGAAACTAAGACAAAACCGTTGGATTTTTAAAGCTAGTACTTATAGAAGCCGAGATACAGACTTCCAACCTTTGGGTTTTTGGTGCACATATATGGAAACCAAAAGTTTGTATCTCGGTTAGTAAAAGAGCTACGACTTTGGGAATAGTCTCGTTGGATTCAGAACGTCGAAACTAAGACAAAACCGTTGGATTTTTAAAGCTAGTACTTATAGAAGCCGAGATATAGACTTCCAAACTTTTGGTTTTTGGTGCACATATATGGAAACCAAAAGTTTGTATCTCGGTTAGTAAAAGAGCTACGACTTTGGGAATAGTCTCGTTGGATTCAGAACAACGAAACTAAGACAAAACCGTTGGATTTTTAAAGCTAGTACTTATAGAAGCCGAGATACAGACTTCCAACCTTTGGGTTTTTGGTGCACATATATGGAAACCAAAAGTTTGTATCTCGGTTAGTAAAAGAGCTACGACTTTGGGAATAGTCTCGTTGGATTCAGAACGTCGAAACTAAGACAAAACCGTTGGATTTTTAAAGCTAGTACTTATAGAAGCCGAGATATAGACTTCCAAACTTTTGGTTTTTGGTGCACATAT